>NW_009224440.1:14546-40916 GCF_000690835.1 Fulmarus glacialis | reverse complement strand
CCTGCTACAGACAAAGAACCCCCATGAACCTTCCCCTCAGGCAGAAAGGTAACACATTTTTAAAAAGACAGGCTTTGCAATATGCCCTGCAGGTCAACTAAACAACTTCACAGGCTGAACCTAAAGTCGCCCAAGTACAATGGCAGTGTCATCCAGCAAACTGACAGAAATTCAGTGTGAGAAGATGTCACATTTCTACTCCTCAGAATGGAAATCCTGCAATAGAAATAACCAAACCAGTCCTTCTCCAGTAAGTTTCATTTGAAAAATATAGAAAACTCATGCAAAAAATAATCAGTCCTTCATATGCCAGTACTGGTAGTGTCAGTATTCCCTTTATTACTGTTACCATCTTTATCCTCACACCCATGATTCTCTGTTGCAGGTGATGACTCATTACTATAGAAACTCTGTGATACGACCACGACCACATAGTCCTTTTCATAATACTTGTAGAAAATGAGAGATGGCAATTTTTGCAGAAATGGTCAGAAGAAAGAATGGAGGGCAAGTCCAAGAAACATCAGTACATTTTGAGGGAGTAGGTAGGACCTCTTTCCTGGAGGCTGGACAGCTTAGTAGCAGTTTTTCTTCCCTAAGGTCTGTGATTACCTGGCTGCTGGTTCCTGCCACTGCTGTGAGTGGAGGAATTGCTCGTCAGTTCCAGACCGGTTTGTGTACTGAGGGTGCAGAACAGATCTGGATATCTGTGACTTAAGCTTGCATTCATCATGGGTGGAGATGGCAAGAATGAATTAGTATCAAAGGTACTGAAAGCAATTCCAGAGAGAGAGACAGAGAATTCAGCAGAGCTTGATCCATGACATTTACTTGGCTTTATCTCACCAATGTGCACTACTGATTTTCAAGGCACTGATATAAGATGAGTTTTAAAAACCTAGAGGGTAAGTAGGACACACAGCACCTTGTACATGCTGAATTTGTATAACTTCTCTAGGCAGTGGGCAGGCTATTATAACTTTATTGTTTCAGGATATAAGCCTATTACACTCCACAAATGAATACAGTGACATTTTGCTGTATCGGTTGAAAAGATTAACAATTCACAAAGCAAACTGCCGAGTGCAGCAAATTAAATACATTAAAATGTGCAAGCTTAAAATTCTATACTCCCTGTGCTATAAACTTACATACAATACAGTTTAAAGGGTCTCAGTGGCTCAGTTGATAATGCACTGGAATGTCAGCTTTCTAGATGCAATTTAAGTCTGTTAGGTTGCAGTAAGCCATGACAGGGTGTGTTTTTCTCAGCCATTAACAAATGCTGTAGGTAAATCGTGCAGTAAGAAGGTGGCCCTGAGGTATATTAGTGTCACAGTAAACGTGCTAGGATTATTTTAGATGTTATTATTAAAAAGAAAAAAAGATATTTTGGATGAATCTCAAAAAGCTTAAAAGTTCATTGTGGAGAAGAGCTGGAATACTGAGATACTCTCTCAGTCTAAACCAGTGAGAGCTTTAGCAGAGCCTCTCTCATGTGACTTGTCATTTTTAAATGTTTTCTCTAGTGATGCTTACCTGAGAGAAGAACTAGGCCTAAGCACTGTCTGGAAATTGCAAGAAAATAAGCATGAAAAAAGACCACAAATCCTTGCAAGTCCCAAGGATTTAACATGGAGAGTCCTCCAGTAGCTAGAAGAAACAGTCTCCAATATAGGAAATGCAAATATTTCAAAACAAAGGGTTTGATCTCAGCTAGTATTAATTACCATTACTACAGATAGAATTACCCTACTTCCTGGGGCAACAACTATCTGGCCTCCTAAATGTCCACACAAAAGCTATGGCCCCTTTGACTGAAATTCTTTAGTAAAACAGCATGGTATTGAGGGGTCTGATTCAAAAGCTAACACAATTAATCCAAGGAGGCATACAGAAAAATATTCAAGGCTTCATTTTAAAAGGAAACTCAGGATTTTGTTTTCACTTAGCCCTTTTAGACCAACCTGTTCATTTTACAGGTTCTGAAAGTGTTAATATTAGCAAGTAGAGAGGTGGGCAGATTCTATCAAATTGATTTAAAAGAATCAGTGCTAGAAAACTATGCACACAAATGTTTGCATTCATCAATTCCTGCCCACAGGTTCTCATCCCAGCTGCAGCTCTAGACCACAGCTAAAAAACATGGCTGTTAGCTAGAGCGAGAAAATGATAAAGCCATGAGAAGAAGTAGGTTTACAGAGCTAACTTCACATCCTCATGAAAGTTCAGGTTTGGTTCCGTTCCAGAACCAAGTAGAGGATTTGGCTGCAACATCTTTAGCCATGCCTGATGTTTATATATTCCCCTAAATATTACTTAATATGTCTTTGAGTATGTGGATAGATCCTTTTCCCTATTCTGACTTCCTTTGCTCTGCTTCAGTGACATGACAACTGTTGACTGGTGGCAACTCACTAGTCATCTTGCCAGCAGGAAGAATTGCTTAGCAGATACTCAGCCACTTTCATAAATTCCTCATTGCCGCTCCTGATGTTGGTGCAAAAAAATGGGTTGAGGTTAAGTGTTTGTTGAGCACAATTTAAAATGTGACAAATTCTAAATCAGTGTAAGTCTAGTTGTTCAAACTGTGTCAAAAATGATGCTCCTACAGCATTCCTGAGTCCAGGTATCCCAGCTGCCTAGATGGTAGGTCTGGCCCAAGCATCTTAACTTCCTTTCCACAGAAATCAGGACAGTTGAAACATGTCACAGGATCTATGTCCAAATTCAGGAATGTGGCATAATTCTTGGGGTTTTCAATTTAGATGTTGTCTCATATATCCAAATAGTCTAACCCACTTTTAAGAGTGGAACAACGGGAAGAAAATGTTTTTACCATCTCCGTTTGAATGTAACTTTTGGTTTTTGAAGTATTCTATGAATCATTTGACACTGCAGCTGCTCTGGTTTCACAGTACATTCTGGGCCAACTTCTGCTCTGATTAGGGTAGTTCTTTTACTGTTCTAGCTCTGCCTCTCCCATGAGAATAGTACTGATAGCCATGGTGTAAAACAGAGAGTTAGTGGAATGACCAACATTTTCCAGACTTACATTAAAACATACTTATGAAGTAAGAATTTTTCTAAAGTTGGCATATTTTGGATCAATTTTGTCTTCTGTTAAAACTGAAAGAATTGTTTTATGTAGCAAAGTGTTTGATGTTTCTGACAGAGAAAAATAGAAAATAAATGTATTTTTTCCTCTTCCACTACCTTCTTATATTTATCTTTTTCCTCTGAAATCCTAAAGTTTGCTGACCCCTGTGGGACATTCTGTGTCTCTTTCCATGAGGATCTTTTGACACCATTTTTCCAATGGCCAGCCATGCTGCCTGTAGCTTAAAACCTCAGTGAATTCAGTTAATTGAGAATACCTTCCTAACACTAGGGCTGGCTGACTCCCACCAGGCCTCACCGGTCTATGTTAGACAGCCTAGTCTCTATCTAAATGCAATATGACAAATTACATGAAATTTAGTTACAGTAGGCTTCTGAGAGAAGATCCAGCACACAGGAATCCCTTGGATATTAGTTCAATGCCTTTTTTTTTATACTGGGATCAGCAATCTGAGTGAAGCTTCTAAAGGATTTTCTAGGAAGGAAAGTCACGGTACTTTACAGAAACTAAAGTCAAATGTGTGCATAAGCTTAGCACACATGCTTAGCTGCATGAAACATGCATTTTGCCTATACTTATAATGAGTTTTTTTCGTGTGACCAACCTTTGCACAAAGGCCTATAGGAATGTCTTTGAAAGCTTATAGAATTTAATACAGAATTTCACATTTTCTACATTTTTTATTTTAAAAGATAATGGAATTATTATTTATTAATATTGAGTACCCACTACAAAATTTTACAGTTTAACATTTCTGCAGAAAGGCTTCATTCCTTACTATGTTTTTATGTCTTTTTGAGAAGAGAGGGCTTTGGATCAGAGTAATTGTGGCTTTTCCTACCAGTCAGCTTTATTACCTGGTATCGGGTTTCCATGGCAAGGTTTTGGGAGCAGGGGGGCTAGAGTGATGCTTCTGTGAGAAGCTGCTAGAGGCTTCCTGTGTCCAGGGACCAATGCCGAGCGGCCCCCAAGAGGGCCCTGCCACTGGCCAAGGACAAGGCCATCAGAAATGGTGGTAGTGCCTCTGTGATGACATATTTAAGAAGGGGAAAAAGTTGCTGTACAACAGCAACTGCAGCCGAAGAGAGGAATGAGAGTATGTGAGAGAACCCTGCAGACACCGAGGTCGGTGAAGAAGGAGGGGTGGTGGTGCTCCAGGCACCAGAGCTGAGATTCCCCTGCAGCCCATGGTGAAGACCATGGTGAGGCAGGCTGTCCCCCTGCAGCCCATGGAGGTTAACGCAGGAGCAGATAGCCACCTGCAGCCCGTGGAGGACTCCACGCCAGACCAGGTGGATGCCCGAAGGAGGCTGTGATCCCGTGGGAAGCCTGCACTGGAGCAGGCTTCCTGGCAGGACCTGTGGACCCGTGGAGAGAGGAGCCCACGCTGGAGCAGGTTTGCTGGCAGGACCTATGACCCCATGGGGGACCCACACTGGAGCAGCCTGTTCCTGAAGGACTGAACCCTGTGGAAGGGACCCACGCTGGAGCAGTTTGTGAAGAACTGCAACTCATGAGAAGGACTCAAGTTGGAGAAGTTCGTGAAGAACTGTCTCCCGTGGGAGGGACCCCACGCTGGAGCAGGGGAAGAGTGTGAGGAGTCCTCCCCCTGAGGAGGAAGGAGCAGCAGAGACAATGTGTGATGAACTGACCACAACCCCCATTCCCCCCATCCCCCTGTGCCGCTCAGGGGGAGCAGGTAGAGAAAATCGGGAGTGGACTTGAGCCCAGGAAGAAGGGAGGGGTACGGGGAAGGTGTTTTAAGATTTGGTTTTATTTCTCATTACCCTACTCTCATTTGATTGGTAATAAATTAAATTAATTTTTCCCAAGTCAAGTCTGTTTTGCCTGTGATGGTAATTGGTGAGCGATCTCTCCCTGTCCTTATCTTGACCCAGGAACCTTTTGTTATGTTTTCTCTCCCCTGTCCGGCTGAGGAGGGAAAGTGATAGAGCGGCTTTGGTGGGCACCTGGTGTCCAGCCAGGGTCAACCCACCACATACCCTTACACTTCAGCACAAGAGATGTGCAGGTTGCTTTTTAAATTAAATGCTTTTGGGGGAACAGTGAGGGTAATTCTTGAACTAAAGTCCTATTGTAGCTTCTAAGAACCAATAATTCTCTGGTGAATATGCTGTTTTCAAAATTCAGAATGAAGAAATACAAATATAAAAAAGTATCTAAGTTAAATAGTAAGAAAATCTTGCTAAAATAAAGTTATACTGATTATCATTTTTTTGTTTTAAATCTTATTAATATTAGTAGAAACCTGTGTACCAGTACTCTCTGTATGAAGACTCCTAAGTACACAAATGCTTTCAAAGGACAGTAGAGGTTTAGGCCTTATTTGAAGAGAATTGTAATTTTACTCTGATAGTATAACAAAAGCAGCAGCTTTTCTGGAATAACCCCAGCCACATTGATTTCTGAGGATCTGACCCCGCACTCAGAAGTAAAATCAGTATAAGGCAGAAGGGAGGAAGACAGAATGAGGGAGTTGCAAGAGAAAAAGAAGGTCACACAGCAGAAGAAATAACTGGAAGTCAAAATCACAAAGAAGTATCTACCTGTGTCAAATTATAAAAACCTACCCTGCTCCCAGGCTGTCAATGGTAAATCTCCCTTTGGCTTCAGGTTACTGATTTGGGAATGAAATCCCAAGTAGTTCTAGTAATTTTGAATTAACTTTTATGGACTTTCAATGAAAGTTGAAACATCAGTTTTTACTTCTATACAGTAGCAAGGATCTTGGATCTTCTCCAGGTATTGTCCAAATTGCTGTAGTCAGCCACCTTACCTTTACAATGCTTCTGGCTTGATTAGGAAATAAAACAACTGAGTCTTGCCAGCAGTTGACATAGCTTATCATTTTTAACCCTTTTTTACCCCAGCATGATTTCTATTTTGGATGGAATTTACTAAGAACCAAAGTCTTACTGCAAAATCCTGGTTTGTTTTGATTTAAACATTTCTCAGAGGCTTTCTGTTGTGAAAATGGAGCCTGACAGCAGTGTGTCCTGGTTCGGCTGGGACAGAGTTAACTTTCTTCCCAGTAGCTTGGGAGGTGCACTGTGTTTTGGGTTTGGTGTGAGAGGAGCGTTGATGGCCCATTGATGCTTTGGTTGTTGCTGGGTGGTGCTTGCAGCGGGGTGCCTTTTTGTTTCTCTTTTCGGCCTCCCCTGCCCTGCCACGTGCAGGGGAAGCTGGGGGGGGAGAGCATAGCTGTGGGGTAGTTGACCCAGCTGGCCAATGGGGGTATTCTATACCACGTGACATCATGCTCAGTATAAAAACCGGGGGGGGGAGTGGAGGGGGGGGCTCGCCCCCCGTTGGGGACACGCGGTCCACGGTCCGAGGCAGTTGCATTGTATATTGCCTGCTTTGTATACTCTGCTATTGTTGACAACGTTGTTATTATTACTGTTCTACTTCATTTTATTTCAATTATTAAACTGTTCTTATCTCAACCCGCGAGTTTTCCTACTTGTGCCCTCCTGATTCTCTCCCTCATCCCACCGGAGGCGGGGGGTGAGAGAGCGGCTGTGTGGGGTTTAGCAGCTGGCTGGGGTTAAACCATGACACAGTTAAAGTCCCGGCTCATGCCAGAAATCTCCAGCTAGCTCCTTGCCAAGAATCTGATATCCTGGGATTCCTGACACTACATATAAACCCCATTTTCTTAGACTCATATGCTTTCAGCAAGACAAACCACTTCACCTATATTCAGATGATATTTTCCTTTTTTATCTATGGGAAATTCTGAAAAAATATTTTTCCGTTTGAGGATTTTTTCCTCTTGAGGATTTTTTCCTCTTCCAGAATTTCGACAAAAGGACATTTCCATTTCCAAGTACATCCACCAGTTTTGTTTGTTTTCAATGAAAATATAAGTGGACTTGAATGAGCCAAGAGTCCTGAATTTGAATTCTCCTGAATGTGGAGGTCACCTTTTGAATGTGCCAGGGAAGAGGGAGCTGCTTCTGGTATGACTGGACAGGTGAGTAAAGAAAAAAAGATGACATTTCATACAAATAAAAAGAAAATTATGAAGGGAGAAGAAATATAAAAGATCACTAATTGTAATGCAATTTGTGAGCCACGGTTGATGTTACCCTAAGTTGCGTCACAAGACTTTATACAAGACTTTGTGCTATTTAAAATTTACAGCCATAAACTTGCATACCTTGTTCTTGAAAATCACTGTATGGCAGAAAACCCATGCACTTTCTAGATCATATACAGGATTCATAAAAGCCAACATTTTCTAGCAGCTTTAGAAGATACCTTCGAAAGTCAAGGATATAATCTTTTACCAGTCTCTCTTCTTGAAGAATGTTTCAAATCTAAATTGTGGAAGCCTTTTAACTGTACTTGTAACTCTGATGGAAATCAAAATAACTAGTTTTATTAGCTTGAGTTTAAAAACAACTTAACTTCAAGAAAAAGGCTATTTATTCAATCCACGTGCCACAGAAAATGATTTGGATTAAAGTACTTTCATTATAAAAGTAGTGGGAAGGTAAAATACAATTAGTCTCAGCTAGATCATTTTAATGTTTGATTATAACCAACCGAGCTGGGACAAATTTTCGTGCCAGCACTAAGATCCTGGTGATAATAGGGTTACATATCCTTTGTAAAATAAAATGTGAAATTTACATGCAAAGTGGTATGTTCTCTTGATGCACACATATAACTCCCATTAGTATTAATGGGAAATATGTGTGCCTATCAAGAAGAAAATATACCCCATTAAATTCCCAAACATCATGTCAGTTTCTGACATCTTCTATTATGATCTATGCTCATACAGCAAAAATATTAATAACTCAGCTCAGATATACTGGTTTTCATATGTAGATCTCGAAGGATTTTATGAAGAATAAGTCCATGCAACTCAAAGATACCTGTGAGGAAACTGGAACTTAAGTTATGCCTATGGCAATGCCTTGCAGGCATACCCCAAAAAACCCTGCAACACATAGTGGAAGCAAAATTTGTATAGGAGTATAGAACTCAACACAGGTGAATGTATCATAATTCAGCCCAGACAAAGTATTGTATACACACAATTAGTCTGTTTCTAAGAACCTGTGGTGGGTTCGCCTTGGCAAAGAGCTAAACTCCCATCCAGCTGCTCACTCACTCCCCCTCCTTGGTGGGATAGGGAGGGCAAATAGGATGAGAAAACTCATCAGTCGAGATAAAGTCAGGGAGATTGCTTATAAATTACTGTCACGGACAAAACAGACTCATTTGGGGGAAAATTAGTTTAATTTATTGCCAATTAAAATAGATTTGGGTAGTGAAAAACAAAGACACCATTAAAACAACACCTTTCCTCTCCACTTTCTCATGCCCAACTTTACATCTTTACTCCTGACTCCTCTACCCCCCTGTCCCAAGTGGCACAGAGGGGAAGGAGGGTGGAGGGGTTATGGTTTCTCTCTGCAGATCCTTGCTCCTCACACTTTTCCCCTGCTCCAGTGTGGGCTCTCCATGGGCTGCAGTTCCTTAAGGAAATACCCATCTGCTCCAGCATGGGGTCCTCCACAGGCTGCAGCATGGATAGCTGCTCCAGCGCCTGGAGTGCATTCTTCTCCTCCTCCTCCTCCTCCGACCTTGGTGTTCCTTCTGCTGTTTCTCACTATTTTTTTCCTCCTCCTCTGCCCGTCTGGCATTTTCTGCCCTTTCTTAAATATGTTTTCACAGAGGCACCACCAGCTTTGCTGATGGTCTCAGCTGTGTCCTGCAGTGGGTCTGTTGGAGCCACCTGGAACCAGCTGTGTCCGGCACAGAGCAGCCCCTGACCTCTTCTCATAGAGGCCACTCCTGCAGCCCTCCCACTGCCAACACTATGCCATTTACACCCAACACACAAGCAAACTACCTTACCCGACCTAGACCAGGATTTTTGCATTGTGCAAGGTAGACATACTCTTTAAAGCAGCTGGACCTACTTCAGGTTTCTGGCTAAGGCTGGAGTTACCAAATTCCTCAAAAAGTTTGTAAGGATCTGGGTAAATACACCCTCTGTGAGGCTGAAAATCTCGTGCATAGTTTATGCCCACAGATTTCCAATCCTTTGCTCTGACTGACTCACCAAGTAATCTGTTCTTAATGTAAACCGTTCTCACCAAAAAATTACTTTTTCTCTGCTTGAAAACAGGTAATTTCCAAAATAAACCCCATAAACTTGTGTAAATCTTCCAACTGAACATGCCTGACATAAAGGACTGTGACACTAGACTGTTATCCTGAGTAGTGTAATTCTGACTGGGTGAACTGGCTGCTATTAGAGCATGTGAGGTGTAGTAAACTGGCATTCTGGTTCAGACCACTGATGAAGAAGAGAAGGGATATCTATCTGGATGAGAGATGGAATAAGGAGTTTGGCAGAAAGCATGGAAACCGGTTGCTGTGGTTTCTCAGAGATGACGGAAAATATGAGGTCATTTGTGTTATTAAATACAAAAAGGTGATCTATAAACACATATCCATAAGACATCACAAAAAAAAAAACCCTCTGATTATTCAGAAAAGTCTGGTCATTCAACAATCTTTCGCATTTAAGTGTTCCTTGGTGTGGAATCCTACAGGTCTAATTCTGACCCTACTATGAAAGCTAGAAGAAGTGATGAGTAAACATTGGCTTCATAAATTTTATTTTATCTTAACATACTCACCTCCAGATTATTTGAAATAGTCCAAACTGAAGAAGAAAATTTACTAAACTGTAATTTCAAGAAGTCATGTATTATTTTGTATTTTTTTCTTTTTTTTTTTTATTTTCTACTTTTTTCACATTATATAGATTTATTACATTTTATCATTTATGATAGAGTAAAACCCAAATGTCTTAGGCTGGACAAGAGCCTATGTGGTAGCCAATATCCCAATAGTAGAGAGTTATTTCCTTTCTTCACTGCCTTAGCCTTCAAGGAATTGATTTTAGGGGTATGACAAAAATAGCTCAGGAAATAGGTCCAGACTTTCAAACTGATGTAACACAGCAGTTCTGTGATTTCAGCCGAGATATGCCAAATCACACCTGCCAGGATATCTGGCCTTCACCCTTCAAGTGGCAATTACAAGATGTATATCGCTTCATGATGAGATTTACATTATCAAGCACATTCTGTGGAGTTTTCCTTGCTTGCTTCAGGGGAATAGATATTTACAGATGAGTCATTGACATGTCTTGAGCTATCGCAGGATCTCCAGAGAATCATCAACCTTTTTCTTCCACAGCAGGAAAGGTAAGAGGAGCAGCACTTTCAGCTCTAAAATGTCACTGGTTTATTGGAGATCATGCCTTCTACACCTCTTCAGCCCTCTGATTAATATATTTGGATAATACTTTAATTTATGCATATATATCATACATCGCTTCCAAAGTGTTTAGGCCATTATGTTAGGATTCATAATTGATTTTCTTTAAAAAAAAGGACAAAAAATGGGTGATGTAAAACTCAGCAAAACACCATGAGGACAGGTTGAGAGGATACTGTGAGGTCAGAGAAGGCAGAAGTGAAAGGTTGCTAGAAATATTGAAAGTCCTCAGTCAAATGCCTCCCAGTATTGAAAAAATGGTCTTTTCTTATATTTATACCTGTTTCCTTTGTAAAGATGTTCATAACCTTTTTCTCTTTTGGTAGTTCAACATGATTAAATCCCCTACTGAAAAAAATACATCCAAAAGTGTCAATGGAAATACATGCATTTTGACAACTTCTGAAGTTTATCTGAATTATGTCCTTCAGATTTCCAAGTCTAGTGGATTTGGCCATAAAAGGTGATGTTTTTCAGGTACAGTTATTGTTCATGTAGCATAGTGCAAGACAAAACTATCAATCCTCTAGAATAGGTTGAAGTACATGCTCTTCTTTCCTTCTCAATGCATAACTTTAAATATAAATTAAACAGTGTGTTCCCAAATTTTATTCCAATAAAGTAATCTGAAATAAATGACAATTGTATATTTTTTTGTACCCAAACATACCCACTATCCCAAATGACTGACAAAAGAGAACTGTTGAAACAGGTGAAAAGCTGCTAAAAGCCCCAAAGTGATTGCTGTTTGCATGTAAAATGGAATTTTAGAGAGACTAATGGGTCACTTTAGCAATCCTATTCTACTTGTGACAGTGGGCACTGAATGTAAAACAAGCCCTTAGCTGGTTAAAAGCAGCTTGATTCATAATTCAGAGTTATTGTGAGCACAGGTCAGATGCACATTGGGGCCTGACCCAAGCTGTCATTTGACTTTCAACTTCTCGCTTTTTATTTGCTACTAAGCTCTAATTTTCATTGATTAAGACTAAACTGATTTTCCAGAATACTGAAGAAAAGAATAACAAAATTGAAAACTTTGCAATTTGTCATATTAATGAATGGAGTGTAATTAATGGCAAGAAAGAACTGAAAGAGACACAGCCCAATAACTCAATTCATCACAATATCAGTAACTCCATTTAGTGAAGGAGAATAGAAGTGAAATTACAGGCTTCAGAAATATGGAATTCATGTGACCATCATGAGAAATTACATATTTGTATGAATAAAAATAACAGGTCTGGATAATGGGAGGAATAAGTAGATAGACATGCAGGATTAACTTAAAGAGGAAAATTGTGGAAAAAATGCCAATAATAAGTTCCACACTCAGATATACCTTTAAAGGTATACCCAGCTAAATTAAAGATAAAGTTAGGGAGTCACAAAATGTCTCACAAGCTTTGCAATTACAAGTAAAATACTGGTATCTTATGCTATCCATTAGGAAATTAAAAAATGTATTTTAAACTCCACGTATCTTCTGAATTGATGTTCTTGCCTTCATTGATGTGAAGACTTGAATTACATACCTAAGCATTTTCTGACAAAAAGACACTACCCAGGAAAGGGAGAATGAGGACTGAAAAAAGAGCACATTATTTCATTTAAAATCTAGCCCTTCCTTTTATTTTTATCTGAAACTGTAGTGGTTAAAACAGTCATTGTTGAGAGGTAAGAGATGGAATTAATTTCTCCTCTGCATGAAAGACTGTATCTGGCACCTCCTGGAAGTACCCCAACAATCGCACCATGGCTGAGATAGGAGGAAAGGTATTTCTAAAACTCTTTTTTTTCAAGGCTTTTCCATTTTGCACAACATAAAGTAAAAGATTAATCAAACAAAACCAGACAAAATGACGAGAATTGCCCTGTCCTGTGACTATCATCTATGAGACTGGAGATGGGATTTTAGCTTCTGCTCCAGTAAGAGAGTTTCAGTTTTAAAGCAGTTTTTACAGTGAATATTTGTTTAGTTGCTGGGCAAGGACTGTCATCCTGATCTTGACTATCATGGGTAATTGTAGAAACTGTGAGGCTACAAAATTCTGGCTGTATTCTTTATTGCTGTCTTTTCCTTGATCAAAAACTTTGCTGTTTGGGATTTCACATTTTTCTAGGATTAGATGAAACTAAGCAGCATTTTAATTTGCACTGAGTTACTTCTCAGAGGGAGAGGTTAGGCAGCGCTTTGGCACCTGTATCTTCCTGCAGATTTAAAATATATTTGGTATCCTGTGGCAAATGATAACTATAAAATTATGATTTCATGTGGTACAAGATTAAATCCTTATTCTTACTCCAGTAATTGTCAAAAGAAAGGATTCAAGTTGTGCCATTTAGCATTTTAATTGCAGGCTTTGTTCTTAGTGTGGATTAATTTTATGCCATATTATGTTCTTGTAATAATTTTGTTATGAAATGAAGTATCAGGGAATGGAAAATATATCGTCTTATGTACAATATTGCATGAATTAGAATAATGTACTATAGTACCTTGACCTTTTCTATATTCTGTAATTTGACTGAATGGTTATTGCACTTTTCCCTCATTAACAAACTGAATAACCAATAGCTGAATTGATGACATGGGCATGAAGTCAAGAAACAGAATAATGAAATAGTCACAGCACCATAGTATAGTAGATGACTATGTCTAAGAGAACACATGAGCCATTAAATCTCAGAATCAGTGAAAGAGACTGGAATGAGAGTGGAAAGTGCACAAGAAAAAAAAGTTTTCATGACAATAGAACAAGCTTAGCCTATTCTTATTAAGCCCTTGTAAATTCTATTGCCATATAAAACATTAGAGCAAGTGAAATATTAAGGCTTAATTTAGACAATAAACACATCACTAGACTAGACAAGGTTTAAAGTTTCTGTAACAAAGAATTTAATATCAAATATTTATAAGCGGATTTAAACTCTAATGAACTGACAGTCATCATAGACACACAATAGCACAATGGTAGAAGTACTACAAATTAGTCATATGAGACCATTGTCTGGGTCTTTCCTTTCAAGCAGGCTATATCCTCAATGACAGCATTTCCACAATACTGTGTTAGTGGTACCATGAAAGAATAATGCACATAATGAACGGAGGAAATTAAGCTGGATCTTTTAAAAATAAATTGATCATCATTATTTTACAGTAGGTTTAGTGATAAAACTGCACTTTAAATCTACAGTTACATACTGACTTTGTTTGCTATCCTGCTGGACTCAGTTTGTAATTTATTACAGTTAGTATTGCTGATCTTTGAAATATTTTCAGTCATTTTGGACCACTGATTTCTATACGTAGTCTTCTCCAACATCTAGCAGGGAGCTGTCTTGATCATGGATGTCTTTCTTACCAAAGTCGTAAAAGAGTCATAAAAGAGGGGTAGTATGCAAGCTTGTGATAACTCTGTATCAGCATAATTTCTAGCCAGCGTTGGTGTTCTGGATCACCAGAGGGAGGAATGAAATACCTTTACTACAGGATAAAAAGTGAGTGCTGCAAATTTGCAACTAAAGATGAACTCTTGCTTCAATAATGCTATTTTTAAATTGCTGTGTTTGACCAGCCCAGCTAGAATTAGCGCCATGGTTTTGCATGGGGTTACTTTGAGCTTGCAGTATCATGGTCCTCCCTCACACCAGGAAAAGAATTGTTCGTGATCATTTACACAGCTAAGTAAGAACTAGGTAATTACTTACAGCTGGGTAAATAATATTGCAAATGTAACATTCTCAGATTGCTATCGTCAAAACTCTGGGTAGAGTGAATTAGAACAAGAAATTTTATACTTTCTCTCAGTTTACATAAAATAGTAGCAAATTCAGTTTGTAGGCTTCATCATTCATTTTGATGTGCTTTCTTTTGATCCCAAGAAAGAAATATATTTATAATTTCCAGAAGAACTGCCTCAGAGGTAAGTGGTATCCAAATATTGTTCTGTAGAGATAAAAAATGTACAGTGTCAGTGGTATTTGGCTGTGGATTGATGATGCATTGCACAAGGATATACAGACATCATTCCTATAAAACTCATAACATTATAGTTTAGGGTGTATTTAACCTTTAATACAAATCATTTTTATTTCCCCCCCTTGGAATTCAAAGCACTTTTTTTTTTTATATTTAGTTTGTTTTGGGTTTTTTTTCCCTGTGTTTGCCTATACTGTGGCTACTGCAATTTTTTGCATTGGCAAAACTGGAATAGTGGACTTAATTGCAAAGAACAAGAGTAATATAAAGAACTCCAGGAGTACCAGCTTAAGTTGAATAGATTTCAGTGTAAATGAGTGTGAAATTAGGCTTTCAATAGGAAGACTGAGCTGGTGAAATGCTTTTTATGTTGGAACTGTCATCCAAATCAATCTTCAGAAAAGGCTAAGACTCTAATTTAAACTCACAAAACCTCCCAGAAAACAAAGGGACACAAATACCCTGGATTTCCTACTTCTGATCTTTGCCTGTTCTTTAATATCTCTCCCCTCCACTCAGTTTCCATACCATAATTAGTCCCTGATTTATTTAATGTATATTATATACAATAATTCAGTAGAATCTGACATCTGACAGTATTTTCTGAGTAGTAAAAATGCACAGTGTTTCTCTGTTATGTGTGATTAATTCCTTGATCCTCAGTTCAAAAAACAAAGGGATCTCTGGAGTCGGCGAGAATTAACACTGTACTTAAATGTCCTTCCAGGAGCAAAGGTAACGTTTGATCTTAGGCATCCATCCTTTGCAGACCTACTGCCTACCAGTACAATGATTTTGTCCAGAGGTATTTTTCTGATCCATATCTGACTCCAGCAGCAGCGGGATCTGGTGGCTGGGCAAAGACCCAGGCTGCAGATCTGCCAGCCAAAATTCCCACACTCTGAGAAGCAGACCTCTTGGCTCTGAGTCATAATTGAGCCAGAACTCCAGCAAATTAAGCAAAGACCTTGAAGAATGAAGCAGTTAAAAACCCCACAACAGCTGAAAAGGTAATAAAAGGAAGGCAATTTAGCAATAGGTGCTAGCAAAAAGGAAGACAGGGAACTATTTCTAACAATAGGTGGCTTTGAAGCTTTGACGTTTCAACAGTTTTCACTTAACTCAGGGCCGAGGAGGTTAACTATGAAACTGTATTACAGAAATTTGAAGAGTTCTACTCCAAATAAAAATTAAGCTTGTGATATATATATTTTTTTTTATCAGAGGGTTTGAAAAGCAAACAAAAACTCAGGGAGTTTGCAAATCTACCTAAGCCTATATTGAAGGGCTTCCCTTTTAAGCCACCTGCCCATGATTAAGAACTTGAATAAATCAATTTGAAAACAGAATGAAACTGTTGCCAAAGTAATTGTGTTAGAGCAATCACTACTAGTTGAGCATAGAAGTCACTAGATGAAGCTGAAGAGAGTGGCTAGTTGTGTACCTGGAGAGATAGTAGAGAATTCAAAACATTCCCAGAAGAGAGATGTGTGGTCAGGTCCTCTGCAGAAAGGAATACTGAGTCTTCTGCAGGCAGAGCTCCTCTAAAATCGGTAGATGGACAAAGCTGCAGGCAGTGGAAGCTCTCACAGCCAGCCTATGAACACACAAGTGGAGGCTTATCTTGCCCTTTTACCAGAAGTCTCTGTGTAGCATAGAATGAAGTAAGTGCTAGTGCCAGTAAAAAAAACCCCAAACCTCTGTGCTACAAAATCAGACTAAGAACTGGAGCACATAGGATCTGGGAGCACAATCATTTCTCTTAAATCTATTATGAAATTTGAAAATTTTTGCTGAGAGTTGGGCACCATGGCTACTTTCTTGGTTAATGTGAATCAGAGCCCTGTGACAAACTAGATAATTATGACTGTGCCTAATTTCTGGAAAAGGTGCAAGAACTAAAATGGATTGTGCAGCTAAGACCAAGAAATGATGCACATATAGGATAAAATGGCACATTATCAGCTCAGTGGAATTCTTCACAGGTGCACTGCTGAAATACTGTGTCATTCAAGGAGTATGATACAAAAAACACAAATTAACATTAATTAACGTCAAGCTGCTACATCAGTTACCAAGACACCCAAACCAGTAATTCTAGTACTTGAAGAAGACACAGACAATAAAAGGTAAATAGATGAAATGTGGCAGTTCAAATTACGCTCTTATCTTCTAAGGGACTCTACCATGCAAATGCATAGATCAAGAACAATTTTTTTAGAAGGCACAGTTTCAAATAACATCAAAGAAAAGAATATCTGTGATTCTCTTAAATGTTTTGGGTTCCCTTAAGAAGGCTGTTCACTGGAGTGGCAGGGAATTGGAAAGGCTGAGGAAGAAATTGAGGAAAAAATGGAGGGGATAGGGAAGATCTCAACCTAATACAAAATAAAAGAATTCTGCTTGTTTACAGTTCATGGGGAAATTTTTCAAACCAATTCTTTTAAGCATGGACTAAAAGAGGAGCTGCATATGATTAAAAATCACAGAACTGACTGGATCTTATTTTTTATCAATGTAGAATAAAATCATCTTTTCCTTATGTGTAGTTTTGTTTATGTTGTCTGAAAAAAAGTAATATTTATCTCTCAAAGACTATTATTCTCACTTCCTGTGGTAAGAAAACACCGTGGCTAGATACGTGATTGTGCATATCAAGTCTGCTTTTGCAGAAGATGCTTTAGATTGTAATAGCTGTCAATAGACAATGATTTGTTACATTTAAGCAGTAATCACTGAAGTATGGGTTTGGACATATTTGACTTGGCCCAACTACACCCAGCTTTGTGTTTTGTTGGGAAATAATAACAAAATTTTAAAGCACCTTTTAAAAAGAGGGTAATATCAAACAGGAATTTAACACTATTCAATAACAGAAAAGTAACAATGAAATAACTGTAATTACCTCAATATTTTCTTCAAAATAAAACTGAAAGTAAAAATTCCTTCAGTTTTAACAGCTGACTGGGGATTTGCAGATGTATAAAGAGACACATATGTTAAAATAAATCTAATAACATTTGGGTTCTCAGGAACTGCCATCACCTTATTAAAAAAACATCCTACATTCCTACAAAAGATACAAATGGTCCCTAAAGATGTTTCTGTCACAAGAAATGAATGTGGTCATGTGTGGTTATCATCCCAGATGAACACGAATTATAGAGGAATAAGTGTGCAGAACTGAAAGACGGGAAGAGGTAAGAGACACTGAATTGACCATTTTTGGCCTGACATGATTTTTGAATGGGCAGCAATTCCCACAAATTTATTATCCTGCTTTTGCATGTAAGGCCAGTACAATTTGATTGCATTTAGAAAAAAATAAATCACCTGTGTATTTGAAAATGTTCTTGCAATTTACAACACCATGCACCACTAGTCTGGACTTGATTTCTCTCTTTTAGGTTTCTTCTCTCTACTACTAACTTTCATAGACTACCAAGACTAAAATACTCATGCCGTTTAGAAGGAAGTATCTAAATCTTGTCCTACAAGAGCTAGCACCCACAAGCCGTGTGTCTGTCCACTGTCTTCCATTTGTCAGTCCTAGCAGGATTATAACTGCTCTGAAGTGAGGATTATTTTCTACTATATAATCAAAACATGGTAAAACGGGACCTTGATCTCAAACTTGGACCTGAGATACTATCGTAATGTAAACAATTACAGTACCAATAGCTAACTAATTTTTTTTCCATTCTTTTTTTAGTGTTGGGCATCCATTACTCACTGTGTTTCAGAGGAAGCAGAGAGGAGTAAAACCTAGTTCTCTGGATGGGAAGAAATACCAAACATAAAGCAATATAATTCCCTTGAGGAGAAATGGAAATGTACTGTATTGATTTAGTTTTGGTAATTTTATTTACTGTTTAGTTGAAATTGAAGGGCGGGGGGGCGCGGGAGGAAGCAAGTCTGTTAAGCATTGTGTCAATTCCACAGAGCTTGACGGACGAATTGCAAATCTCACAGGACCACATTGTAAATCTCACTGTACAAATCTCTGTTTTCTTCAATCCGAGGATTTGAGAAGCACTTTGGAGAAAGTACTTTAATGACCTGAGGGAAGGATTTCTTGGATGCATTCTATGCTTATTATTTGTTTCATTAGATTTATTGTGAGTCTGAGTTTTGGAGATCTTTAAGGATTTTATAATATTCCCATGAATAAAGACTAAGTTATCTGACTACCTCTACTTCCCACTTCAGGATATATAAGCTTTACAGCCCATTTCACATTTGAAAGTGTGAAGCTATTTCTTTACAGATATTTGAGTTTAGGACAGAAAAGAGATGGACAACCGTGTCTGCACCAGTTCTGTCTTCCAGACAATCTTCAAGGATAACCCTGATGTTCAATAAATTACAATTATAATGTGAAAGTTACCTGTGTCTCTAACTTTAATTACTGATACACTTATCTAGCCCTTAGAAGTACTTTCTTAAAGCATTTTGAAGATTTGGGGCTCAGACTGAAATAGCTTTACACTCATAGTTATAGCTTGCAGAACAATGAGGATTAATTTTTTTCTTCTTACAACTATTATTTAACTATCTAACTGTTATGCTTTTTAATCCCTAGCTTACAAAAAAAAAAAAAAATCCTGTTCTTTCAGGAAAACTAGGAATACTGTAATTCAGAAGTGAAACAAAAGACCGACAGTCCTGTCACCATTCACCTGGTTCAGCTTTCAGCTGAACCTGAACCCCCCCCTAAGCAACTGAGTGGAGAAGGGCAACTTCAGAGCTGACTGGGATCATCTGTCTCCCATTTCTCGGAAGCGGGCTTCAGGATCTGATAAGTAGTGTCAGCAAATGCCTTTTAACACATCTCTCAGCTATGACATGCCTCTAATTTAATTGCCTAACAGAGATCAGCAGGACTGGCAGGTTCAGAAGTACTCTGATCTCAGGAATCAGGATAAGAAGCACCCTAGCACACCAGTAGCAGAATTAAAATGTGAAGGGAGGTAGGACTCTGAGGACAGCACAAGTTATGCATGCATGTATCCAATAGTCAAGGGGTTTGAGCAGTCACGTCGGAAGGGGGAGACTGAATGTGGCACTGTACGCTAGAAATTAAATATTTTGAGGGATGGAAGAATGAAGAGCTGGCTTAGTTGACATTGTATATAGCAAGGCTGTGGCAAGACAGTTTCACGCCTGTTCAATTATTAATACATGGCAGAAAGATTTTAGCAAGAGAGAGAGTAAGAAACCATCCAGCAGTTTGGTTGTTTCAATACTCAAGCCTCGTTTCTCATCCAGCAGGACAGGAATTTGAGTCTGTGTCTCCTATACCAGGGCTTTAATATCACTCCACATTTAATCCAAAAGCTATTTCTCTGGTTATAAGTAGGTATAGATACTGAATGACAGAATGAGGCCGCTAAACCTAAGGAATAACAGGCATTTAGTCAACATCGAGACCTCTCCTTTGCATTTTGTGCATTTCACAGGTGCTGAGCTGGTTATTGAGGCTCCCATTCTGAATCTAATCCAGCTTCCCTTTCACTTTATGCACAGCATGTAGCCACACTTGCGTCATGTGGAGGTGCCCATTTCAGTGCCTCCAACCTTCAGTAATGTCTGATCAGGTGAAACTGGCCGGCTTTGCAGCCTGAGAGCCTTGCTTCTGATTTGTTTGGAAGCCAATCACCTTTTTTTCCGACAAAACTGAAATTTCCTCTAAAAAACCAATGAGTATTTGCCAACCAGTTCTGCTCTAAAGGGCAAAAGCATATTTGCTTATACACGGTGTTCAGTCACGCACACAGTAAGTGTAGATGCAGCTATGCATGCATATATACATAGTCAAACACACACATATCAAACAGCATCAGTATTAGTTACATACAGCAAGATACATTAACCCATACAGCATATGAAACCTGGGACTTTATCTATGGGATTCTTGGTCCTAAAGGCACAAAAATAAAGGTACTGTAACAGCTTATAATGCACTGTTCTGTTTTGGGGTTTTGTTTTAATTAATGTATTTACCGAACAATAGTTAAAGGAACGCTGCATCCCATGCAAGAAGAAAAAGACACGCTGTCTCTGGGGAGTGTTTTTCATCGATTATGTGAGAGAAGAGGGAGAACATCTATCAGCTAGATTGTGTTCCTTGTTCTAACAAAGCAGATGCAACTCTGGTATATGCGCTGAGTAGAAAATTAGTATGAGGTAATGCTATCATAAATAATTGCTTAAAGCACCTCAGTATTATGGAGGTTGAAATTTCAAAAAAGGAGAAAGGCCTGTAAATGTAAAAGCATAGTGAAGGGTAGCTTTTAAAGTAATTGAGGATTTTTCATTGGACGGTAGCTTTCTACAGTACATTATTTAAAATCCAAGTGTGGAGTACCCTCTAGCTGATATCTGAAGATCAAAGCTGCTATTAGATTTTTTTAAACCACTGTAAAGGTTCAGTTATTATAAAAGAAATTAAAGGAACTAATGGAACAAATAACATAAAGTAGTCTTCCATCCAACATCGCAGATCAGTATAGCTTGTGAAGGGGTGTTTGTTACAAAAGGCCCCAAAGCTTTTAAATGCATTTTTGGTCTAAAAATTGAATTTCAGGTAGCACAGCTGAAAAATCAAACATTGACTTTAATGAGTGCCATTAAAGATTCACCATTGTTATTGTCAGGATTTATTCTCTCTTCTCTCTGGAAACTAAATTTGAACCTGAAATGCAAAGGAAACAAGCTACTGCACTCTGGACAAGAATTCTTTGATCACAGAGGCAAACACCAAATGGCTTATTAATGATTGCAGCTCAGTGCTCTGCCTGACCTCAGGGAGAGCAGCTTTTTTAGAAAAAGTCACAATTACATTACATAGTTTAACCCTTGAAGGGAAGGCAATTTTTGGGTCTGCAACCTACCATAATCTGACAGGAGGCCACAGAAGCCATTCAACAGTCAAATATAAGGCATTGTAGGAATAGCACTACGTATCATGAAAAAGGGTATAACAGTGACTGGCTCTACTTTTGGACTGGAGAAAGGTTGAATGGCATTACATGTTAGGCAGTAAATTAATAAAAAATGAACGGGGTCTGGCACACTGCTCCTGGATGAGGTAAAACAGCAAGCCACCTGTGAAATGACAGTATACATGTTTTCATAAACTCCTTCACACTGAAATAAGGAGAAATACATTGGTATCTGATGAGACGTGATTAGTTTTATAGATGTCTCCATTCATTCCAGGTCTTAGCATATAGATTATTTATATCAGCAGAAATGATTAATTCTATTAGCTCATAGGAAATGAGAACTAGAAGCTCAAATTCTTCATCTGGTTTTGACTAAGGCTAACGTATATCTTTGCAAACAAAACCGCATTTATTTGTGAACAGAATTGTTTTATCCTGAATGCCATGTTCATGTTCCTTTACCACAGAAAATATGACACACTCAGAAGAGAAAACTTTGAAAATGATACATGAAAATGACAAGGTGGTGAAAGGTAGACTAGGACATCACTTGTAGAGCAAAGAATAAGCATCCCTCCAAGTGCTTTGATTTTTGTCCCTTGCTGTTTCTTTTTTTGACTTTTCTAATTCTGGACTGTGACCTTTCTATATACAATGTCCTGAAACAAAGACAGAAAAAAACTCAAAGTTCACTGTATTTATAAACACAACAAAATTTAGAGCAAGAAACAACTTTAGGAGAAAAGAAATAAAAATTATATTTATCCCCAGCTTAACGAACACAAACACTGAAATCTATTCTTTCTTCTACTGTTGCAATCCATTTTCTTTAACCAGATCGTATGAGTCTGGGAATGTGTTGTGCTCATTTTGGCTGGGATAGAGTTAATTTTCTTCATAGTAGCTAGTGTGGGGCTATGGTTTGGATTTGTGCTGAAAACAGTGTTGATAATACAGGGATGTTTTCGTTCTTGCTGTGCTTACACAGAGTCAAGGCCTTTTCTGCTTCTCACACCACCCCACCAGCGAGTAGGCTGGGGGTGCACAAGAAGTTGGGATGAGACACAGCTGGGACAGCTGACCCCAACTGACCAAAGGGATATTCCACACCATGACGTCATGCTCAGCATATAAAGCTGGGGGAAGAAGGAGGAAGGGGAGACATTTGGAGTGATGGCGTTTGTCGTCCCAAGTAACCATTATGCATGATGGAGCCCTGCTTTCCTGGAGATGGGAAGCAGTGAATGAATTCCTTGTTTTGCTTTGCCTGCGTGCGTGGCTTTTCTTTACCTACTAAACTGTCTTTATCTCAACCCATGAGTTTTATCACTTTTACTCTTCTGGTTCTCTCCCCCATCCCACCGGGGAGGAGTGAGGGAGCGGCTGTGTGGTGCTTAGATGCTGGCTGGGGTTAAACCATGAGATATGTATAATTGTATTTTATGCATATGCTATTACTCTGAGGCCAATGTGCTATGTTTCTCCAAAACCCTTAATCAGGACTTTCCAACAAATGAAGGAAACATGGTCAAAAACATGGAAATGAACCACTGATTAACAAGGGATGTAGGAATTTGGAAACGTGTAGAAACTTTGGTGAGGGGAGAGAGCAATTGTTTGAGTTGTCTTTCTGTGATTAAAAAAGGAAGCTTTGTTCTGGGACAGCAGTCTGCAGAGCACTAACCTCACGGGCTGGATGGGCACAAAGAGGAATAAGAATCAAGCAATTAGCTCAAACGCGAGATATTGATTACAAAATTAGCCAAGGTACTAAGGGAAGAAAAGGGAATCATAGTTATTAACTATTTATATGCCACTGCTGGGAATAAGTAGTAAATAAGAAGACTCAGAATTGCTCATTTCTCAGTATACATTTGTCTTAATTAGAATTACAGAAATACTAAAATTACTGAAATATTAAAATCAGTGGTTATATGCTATTACAAAAGGTAGTATAAGAAAGACAGAAGAGGCCTCATGAGATTAACATAAATATATTTTGCTTACCAAACTAAATGTAGTAACTAACTGGTTATCACTTCCACAGGGGAACATGCGATTATGATTTGATTGTGTCTGTTGTATGCAAATAGGATCAAATGAATAAAATACTATAAACTACTACATGCATACTACACAAAACCCCAAAATAATTTTGTTCAAATCAGGAAGGAGAAAATTTTAAGCAGAAAAATATGAATATTAGTAAAAATATGGCACTCACAATTTGTCTAAGACAAATTTTAAGAAAAAAACTGTTGACTATTAGTAAAAAAGTGGAACTGACATAATCAAGAAAGGTGGTGTCATTGATTTTAAAAAATAACTATCAATTAAAGGATAAGAAAAAGGGAAGTTATTAGTTAATAGCTAAACTAATAACAATGAATACTCACATGATGTTAGGAATCATGGAAAATTCATAAGGAATAGGAAAAGGAAAATACTACATGTGGAAAAATCTATGATTAGCAGACCTAAGACTGAAAATAAAGGCTTTTTTTCAAGCAAAATATGGATCAAAAAGGATCCTAGCAATGGTATTGCCTAGCAGCTAGATAAAAATGTTGTTTATTTCAATGATACTGGAGAAGAAAAGAAATATTCATTAGATATTTCTGTTATGCATTTGGGAAAGATACTCAATACATATAATACATTTGTATCATATGATGATTATGAAATACTTATTACCCAAAATTCAAGAAAATTATTTACATTTTAATATGACCAACAATGTTGTTGTTCATGAATGAACAAAAAATGAAAATAAAAGGGGTTTCCATGCTCAGACTGGTGATTATGCCAAAGACTCCAGGGTGCTACTGAGTTACCAGTTGAACACAAATTCTAAATCAAAATGACTAATGTCTACCAAGGAGTATCCTCAGTAGGAGTAAAGCAATTATAGCTCCTCTTGCTTCAGTGTGTTGTGACCATGCTTAGAACACTATGGCCATTTCTTTGGAAGCTTGTACTTCCAAGAAAATGTTGAAAAATGGAAAATGTTCAAAGAAAAGTAATAAAATTAGTAAAAACAGTGGAGACTCTATCGTACAGGGGCAGATTCAAGGAGCATAGTATATTTAGTGAATGTGTGACTCAGTCACAGTCGGTAGGAGTGAATATTTGCAATATACCTTCATCTTGTTGCATTCACAAAAATTGTTGATAATATTTCTAAGAACGGAATAGGTAGGACATTATTATGAATTTTAGACAACAAAAATGAGCATTTTGCATGCTTGTGAAGTTTTAGAAGCCTAGTTTTCCAAAGTCTTCAGACACAAATGTTCCTTAAGTCAAGGGAACCTATAGATACCCAGCATTTTTTAAAATCAGGCCAAGGTATACTAGGTTAACATAAATGCCTGAGTTTAGGATGGCATATATATCAATTTATCTGATTCATAATGGCAGTAGTAACAGAAGGACTTGTGGTAAATGCTTATTTTGGCTGTAGCACTGAGGAAAGGGAGATCTGGAACTGTAAGCAAGTTAACTATTCCTTACTGCTGAATGCCTCCTGTGTTCAAGGAAACAGGATGTGCTACATCCTTGGGCAGTCCCCAGGGTTATATCAGAAATATTCTATTTCATAATCAGGTTGTTCTCCCATCAGAAACTACCTGTAGACTTCAATTCCAGGTAATGTCTGCAATGTGAAAAGCACAGAAAACATGCTGACAATTTACCCAGACTGCTCTATTTTTGGGAATGCTCTGATCTAAGGTATAATTCTTTCAAACCCAAAGAGTTCATGGCCTAATTTCTGTTATGTGAACAACTTGGTGCTGATTTTTCTTGGCCCCTTTTAAGACGGAAAAAACATGTCCAGCATGTCCTGTTTCAGCTACGCTTGAAATAATCATTACTGATACAGGCTGAGAAAAGGTTCTTACCTTTCTTCATTTAATGTAGATAGATGTAGCCATGTGAGGCTGGAGTTCTGTTCTAGTAAGAGGAGCTACAGAGCATACCTAGGCATATCTGTCTACCTTTGTTGATTTTCAGTTCTACTCACAGCTCCTTATGAGTATCCAGACTCCTGTTTTCTAAAATTTGCTCTCTCTCACAGAGAATTTAAGTTCTAGAGATTTTTCCCCAGATGTCAAAATCCTTCATCAAGAACTTACTTACACTTTCCCCATGCCTATCAGCTGTTGATTATCTGCAATAAATTGTAGGAAGGTCCAACAGTGTGTTTATAAAAATACTTCTCATACCATTTATGCAGAAAAATACAGCAGTAAGGCAAATGGCACATGAGCAAAAATAATTTTGAATGCTGCATTTTACTATATGGGATTATTCACTCCACAATACATATCAAGGGAATGAATGGGAAAAATAACCTACAAGAGAGTGACATTAAAAGGGAGCAACAGATTCAGTTTGTATGTTAGGTAAACAGATGAAACAATGTTCAGCATATAGACACTCTAAACCCTCCAGCGGGAACCCTGGCATTCAGGCAATTAATCCAACAAGAGAGACAAAGACAAGTGACCAAACCCTTGGCAATTAGTGTTGTATTCATATAAATGCAATTACTTTATGTGAACGTGACAAGAGAAAATGGAGTATACATTTTGTAAACTGCCAGCTCAGACAAGATAGTTTATAGATCTTTCTCTCTAGAATGGAAGGGAATTCAGTTTTCACATCCTGAGTCATCATGGATAAACAAATACTATTCTATTTTTTCCTTGGGAAAAAAAAAAACAACAGGAAAAGGTAAAAAAGTCGGCAGTGTAATTCACTTCTGCTTTCTCTGAAACACTGAAATGCTCCTAGCCATTAGGCTGTATAAGTGTCAAGGACTCCTTCCTGCAGTCCTCACATTTATTTACATAATGTTTAGGTGCAGAACCAATATTGTGTGACTAATTACACAACACAAATAATGAATTCTAGGATCTACTGGCTACAAAAAATAGTCAGACAAGCAACTATTTACTTTCTCCATGATTCCATAATAGGCCTTT
>NW_009224440.1:0-14518 GCF_000690835.1 Fulmarus glacialis | reverse complement strand
GGAAAAAAATGTTCTTTTAAACTACTTAGCAAGACAAACTCTCTAAAACTTGCATCTATTCACAGATTATTTGTAAACAAGAGGAAAGCTGAAATTTACCACTTCCCAATATGCCATTCAAGTAGCTCCATCTAACATTGAGAGTCCTTTTTTCTCCTTAGCAGTCTCAGCATTTTTCAAAGTTGTTAATTGGATGGAGAATCCAATGTGTGAATACTATTTTTAGATGGTTTGCCCAGCCTTGGTTGCAGGGATTAAGAGATTCTTTTTAATACACCATCAGTGCTAAGGACATTCCTAGTTTGACTTTTTATTAAGAACCAGTTCAATATTCTGAGATGAGCTGTAAATCTTGGATGAGAATTTTGTTCCCTCCTACCAGGTAAACGGTTTGTTGTAAACTCAAGTGCTGCTGCCACGCTTCACTGAAGTGCTTGGAATGAGTTTGTGAGAAATAAGGAATAAAAGTAAAGTGTTTCTACCAAGTATAGATAGGAAACATGAATGCAGTTTCTTCAGAAAATCTTTTGCACTTATTACTCATATTACTAAGGTGCTGAGCTAAACAGAGAGAAAAAGAATGCAACTCGTTCTCTGAAAAACAGTACAGCATCACAATGCAGTCTGTGCTAAGAAAACAATCAGTATGATATAATGCCATCATAAACCCTTTAAAAATAAATCATATAATTTTCTTGATTCTATTGCTGCTTTCATATTTCAGTCTTTAGTGCAGAAACTTCTATTTCTGCAACTTAATTCACAGAAGACAGTCACTGTGTTACTCAAGGTAATGATGGTTTATATTACTTCTATCCTCTACAGTAAATTCAGATTGAGTGCCTTACTGTCTGTTTTCACTGGTTGTATTATTCATCCCCATTGAGAACAAAATACAATTTGGTGTATAACTTGGGGAAATGATTCAAGGCCATTATAGACCAAGACACGTGTGCACAGATTTTGTGCCTACACAGCCTCTAGCCATGTGGATCTAACAGAGCCAATACTGATAGGGTTTATCTAGGTGCTTGCTGGGACAGTCCTCTCCCATATGAAATCTTGCTGGGGGCTGTGTGGCCCTGAGAAGTTCCACTCAGCAGATAACAGGTGTAGGGTGCGTTTCCTTGCAATCAATGCATACCATGGGGACAGGAGGAGGATGTTTCAGAAAAAAGTCTTTTTGAGCAGATCCTGCTGGAATAGTAGCAACCCATGAGAGTTACCTAATAGCTTGAAACTTTTGCTACCAGATTCCACAGTGGAAATGAAGTCCTACTGATCACTATTTCACTTTACAGAATGCGTGGTAATGTTTTAATAAAAGCTGACACAGTTAGCAAAACAATTGTTATCTTCTAAAAGTAGTTATTTTTCTGCTGTTCTTTCTTAAGAGAGGTTATTATCTAAATCATTTAAGTCAAGAAGATATGATTATGATAAATACCTTCTATCAATACAAAGTTGGCCAATAATAAGCAAATCGTGGTTAGGAGTGGAATGTGGAAGTAAGCTGCATTCAGGAAGAGTATAATAAAGAATAACAATCTTTTGATTTAAATGCCTGAGTGCTCATCATTAATGCCTTGCCAGTCAAACCTGGAATTATTCAGACTGCCCCTGACAGTGACATTTCCAGTAATTTAAACAACAAATTAACTGTATCTTTTATTTATATCAGGATAGCAACTAGCATTTCCATTCAGACTAACTGTATGCCTGGGAGACTGTTCTGCAGTCTTTAAAATGCCAGCTTGCCTTTTTGTACACTCAGCATATTAAAAACATTCTCTTTTTATCTTTTACAAGGAGGAAAATATTGTTGGTTTAATGGACTGATTGTTTAGAGAATTTAACCTTAAATGAACAAACCTTTGAAGTAGAGTTTGCTTCTCTTAAAAACTTATATTCCTATATTCTTCAGATACTTTTGATTGTTTCTAAGGAAATGGCATTATTTTATGAAAATATATGGGAAAAAATGAAGCAACAGTGGAAACTTTAGAATAAAAATCCAGTTTCAAGCTTAAAAAAGTAATAGTTTGATGATTACTTTCAGCACAGTGATCTTTTATCTCTCTGATGTACAACATCATTTTTTCAGCTTTGTATCTCTAGAGATAGAGAGTTCTTTTATCAGCAGCACACTTAAGGTAGAACATGCTTCTATGCTGAACATTTTAAAGGACTCTTTTCTAGGTTGATGATTTCTGGCTTCCAAAACACCAGGCATTTCTCCAGTTGGAAAAGTTTCTTTTTAAGAATGTGAAGGATTAGTGTGTGTAGTTCTTCACAGTAAAGGTTTTAAGAGATGAAAATTCAAATTACTCAATAAGCACTTAGATGTCAAGGTCCAGGTGCATGGTAAAGCACTCACAAACAAGATTCAAAGCAGCTGGTTGTAAATTAAAGAAGATTTACAATGTAGTTGTGTACAAATGCCCTTTTTTTGTTGTTTTTCCATAGATAGCTTGTATTTGAGCATACTTGCTTGTATACCTGACTGACTACTGCAAATGCTGTGCCAAAGACAGAGGAGGTGGGCTTTTTTTTCCCCTGCTGAAATTCTTGCAATAATCAGCTCAGGATGAAACAAGACTGATGTCCATACAATAACAACAACAAATTGCCTTTTTTTTTTTCTCCTAAGTGAAACATCATTTTAAAAAAATCTAGTTTTTTGACAGGTCATTTGACAATTTGTCTAGTCACTTAATGTAAAAAAGCAATACTGAATTTGGTAGTTGATATATACAATCAGCAAAGTTCTGGAAAACAGTGCTCCAGGACTTGTTCTGTTCTTCTGTTCAATATTTGTTCATTCATTGCACCATTTGTAATATAGATTTCTTACTGCACCCTTTATAAGTGACCATTACTGCTCATACTTCTCAGGCACCATGTCAAATATACTTCATACCAGCTTTCCCCTCAAAGGAGGACAGTAGATCTACCTCTCCAGGTTGAAAGCAGTGTTGTATCTTAACTCACATAAAAATCATGTAGCTGCCTGATGAAAATGTTACTATGTCCTAAACAAAAATGACTTAATGCTATTCTAGGAAGTATAATGTCATAACAAAGAACAGGAAAGACAAAAGGGACAGCATACTATTTACTGCACTACAGAATTGGATAAGTGGTGCCTGCTTCAGATCTTGTTGCCCTTTTCAACCTTTCCTCTGTGCTTTTCTCAACTTTTCACTGAAAAATAACTCTCCACTTATCCCTGCTATACTCTGAGAATCTCAGATCATTTTTCTGGGCCCTACAGGATTATGCTTCTGAAATGAGACTTCCTCCAGAATCCAAATGCCTGAAAACAGAATCATTAATTTCTGAAAAAGATAAAAGTTTTGTCTGTACTGATTCCTTATGGGTTTTGGTTTACCTACAAGGTAAATGCCTTGTAGCATACATAGCAAGTCTTTTTTTGCAGTCAGTGCAAAAAAAAAAAAAAAAAATTCAGTTCATGTTCGGCCTCTCGGAAGGCTAAAAAACCTTTCTCCAACACGAGGTTTCTGTATGTTTCAAGGAAGCTTGAAAAAGTATTTGGCTGGGGTAGTGGATTCAGCGTGTGTGAACCCAAAGTGATGGAGACAAATTCCTTTGTACTTTGTTCTCCGGAGTCAGTGCAGATATTTTACTTTGTTTTGTGCCATAGCATGAATTTCAGGTTAAACTGGTCAGTTGGAAAAGTTACGTGGCTTAAGTACCACAATATTTTTTCTGGTTTGCTGCTTGACAGTGCCTACTGTAGCTGTCCAGGAGGATTTCAGAATCTACTTCCACTTAATTTGTCAGAGGAAATTATTGCAGCTAGTGTAAGACATGTTTAAAAAATAGTCAGAACAACTCTGACCTCCTTTCTTTGCTTAATCTTATGTATCTGATAAATGGTATAATGAATACTGCCACCTAAGGCATCATGTGTGTTTACCTTGTTTAAGAAATGGTGTTGTATGCAGCACATAAAAGGACCCCAGCCAATACATATTTATACATGCTTGGCTAAACAGGGGTGGAGTTAAACCTTTGTTCCAGAAGGATAAGGAAAAAATGAAGGGAAATTAAGAAGCATTTTCCTTTACCATAAAGATATATTTGTAGACCTAACTCAGTCAACTGAAATTTTATCAAGAGTTTCACAAGATATAAAATTCTCCCTCCTCAAAAAGTCTGAAAGGATTTTCTTATGAGATCAAGGACACTATATAATTGTTGTTGGGTTACATATAATTCTTTGCAGAAATCAATAATGAAATGTTATGTTAGAACTCAAATTATACTCTGCGTAAGCATTAGTATAAATTTCCTTTCCAAGAGATACATATGAGTGTAAATGAGGAAATGAAATAGAAACAATCCAATTCAACTGGAAAATTGCAACACTGTAAGTGCAGTAGACATTAAGCCATAGGATGGGCTGGGCTTCAGTCTACCCATCCATAAGGTCCAGTTACACTTGTGAACCACTGCCATCTTGCTCCTTTCCTATGACTCCTGGATCTGCCTAATAAATATCTTAACTCGGGAAGCCTTCTTTCTTTTATTGACCCTAGCACCACCAGACAAATTAATGATCATATTTATTCCTGCAAACAGACTCTGTGGTCTTCTGTCACACTGGATACCAGTTTAAAGTTGCAACATACGCATTTCTATGACCCACTCCTCTGAGGAGGTGAAAACCGATCATTACATCATTATCAGTGCGGCTGTAATGCCAGAAAAACTGTCTCCCTTCATCCATAGCACATCTGTCAATCCAAACTATATGTGTTAAATAATACAGAGTCCAAAGGGAAGGAAGGCAGATCAGGGAAAACTCCCATGCAGAGGTATGAGTTAAGGGGAGAGTGAGGAAGAAAGGATTGATTTGTTACATTTTACTCTGAGCAGCAGGGGAAGAGGGGCAAAGCCTGCTTCACCAAGGAAGAACCTTTGGATGCAAAGTGTCAGGCTTGACTATGAGGAATGGGCACATGAAGATATCCTCGCAGGAGGCGTGTGGGACTTGGTGCTGCAATCAACAGGAGCTCACGTGGCTTTGGACCTGTCAGGCATAACTCGGCACCCTGATGAAGCAGACCTCTGCCTTAGTCCTTAGTGCTCTGTGATTTCTCAATAAGTCATGTATCAAGAGTACAATAGCAGAAACTTGATAAAATATCCAGCTCAGCAATCTTATTGGCATTAAACATTTTATGAAAGCCAGAACTTTGTAAAATGTGCAGAACAACTGGAAAAAGAGTTTAACTGTGCTTTATTCTGGAATTGCAGTGAATAGATAGCCAAACCCAGGATATTTCTGAAAGAAGCTGCTTCTGAAGCAACTTAATGTTTTAGTAGTTTTCAGTTAAATCAGCAGAGGAAATTAACAATGAACTTCTGTGTTAATGGTCTGGAAAGTGCTGCACTCCCTGTGAAAATGAAGTATAAAGGTGATTTGCTTTCTTATCTGATGGTATTTTGAAAAAAAATGGCTGCAGAAGAACATTAATGATGATGATGAAGCGGCACAAAGGAGGAATGAAGGAGTTACAGCTACTTCATTAAGAAATCAGATGGTGCTTGTACAATAAAGGAAAAGCCTGTAGGAGTGGTGCTAATGGAAGACTCAGAGCAAGTCCTTATAAGTCCAGTGTGAGTTGCCATGAAGACTGCACGATGTGAAGAGAGACTCGCCATGGCCAACACAAAAGAAACCAAACTAATTCAAAAATGGACATTTGTATTAAAAAGACACAATGAGCTCAGAATTTAATTCCAAAAAACAGGCACCTGCGTGTTTTGTGGCAAACCATGGCAAGAGCCAGAATTTGGGAGGGAGAATGAGACAGAAAGGATTACACTGAATTGCATCACTTGCAAGAGCCAAAGGAAGGTGTTCAGAAAGGACAAAGTAGTCAGCACTGCTTGCTCAGGGAAAATCTTCAAAAAGCAATGCTCAGCAAAACAGGACTGCCAGACAGGCTGCAAATGGGACAGCTTTTCTGTTTAACACTTCACACACCTTTTTAAGATTCTCACAGGACAATCCTGAGGATACTGTCACTACTAGGTAAGTCAGAGAGAGGCAGGTGTTTAAGGTGAAACTGAAGTCTTGCAAAGATGGATTTAGTCCCTCTTGTGGAGTATGTCAGCTAAATACAAGTGTGTAGACAAATACAGAGTTGGAAAGGATACAATTTCCAGCAGTGGCAGGAAAAAAAAGATTTTTTTTCAGCTAAATAGTTGTTGAGTCACTGAGCTTATCAAAGAAGGACAGGAACCATAAAAAATGAAGGAAAACCTGAGGTTGGCTTTACAAGCACAGGAGAACTGCATTGGACAACTCCTAGAAAAATTCTTTCCAAGCTGCAGAAGCTGAGGAGGAGCTGAAAGTACCTGTGCCTTGGCAGAGTCCTCAAAGGAACTAGGAGGGATATTCTCTGCTCATTTAAAAGCCCAGAGATGGGATGAAGGGAGGTAGAAACAGGAAAACTGTACCTGCAGATCCAAATGATTAAACTGAATGCTTACAACACAGATTTCTTTACAGTAAAGTGTTTAATGCCAATAAATTTGCAGCGCTGGATGTTTCACCACGGCTCTGAAAACAGAGCACATCTGCATGAATTTTTCAAGTCTGCAATGGAAATGCTGTTTCTACAGGCTATTTGAATTGCGAGTGGCATCAAAGATATAGTCCAGAAAAATTAATCATTTTTCATACATATTGCAGAATACAAAGGTCTACATAGACTATATCTTGGTATTGGGGAAACATAAACCAGAACAAGAGAATGACCAGAAACTTCAAAAAGCTTTAGTGAGAATCAGTTGCAGATCTAAATCTAAACAAACAGCAATTAAATCCTTCTTATATAACTTGTCGATCAGACTAGTTACCTCAACACTGTCATACAGAGTAATGAAATTCTCAGACTGATCTTCATTAGATGAAAGACTAAACAACCATCAAAATGGAAAATATTCTGAGATGGAAGAGCTATTGGCAAGGCACATGAAAAGAAAATTATGAAAGATAAAGAAAACTCAATTAATGGTCACTATAAGCAAGATATACTGTTAACAAGGAGAAGCATCCAGGAATTTAATGAGATGAAGAGTGTGTCATTTAATGTATTCAGTGACATTTCCATACTGATTAAAAAAAGAAGAAAAGACCTCAAAATACAGGAAAAGATAGGTAAAATTTTTGACATGGATATTAAAGTATTTTTAAAGTATCATTTTTATTATTCACAGAATAAAATAAGGAAAAGGTCACTCTGTTCTCCTGCCAGTTCAGGCACAGACACTTTCCAAGATTTTTAACATTTCTTTGTCTGTATAGTTTCAAGTGCTCCAGGCGATGAGTCCCACCACCTCTCTTTGGAAACTGCTCTGCAGCTTCATACATCTCACTGTCAGAGAGCACTTCCTAATATCCTATTTAAATATTTTGTATCTTAATTTCATTCCATTTCTCATAATTATTACACCATTTACTACTATAAATAATTACTTTCTCTCAATTTTTGCAACCTCAATTAGTGTCATTGTTCTTTTCTCCAATTTGTCAACAGCTTTCTGGTAAAATGATATCCAGAAATGAACTCAATGTTCTGGGCATATGCAATGATATGCCTACACCCACTACATTTCAATAGAGGGGTACCAAAGCTGGCTCTAGATGGGTACAGATAGCTCTCTTAAAATATCACTTCACTATTTCCTAACCTTGTTCAGAAATGGTCTGAGAGAAGCGTGATGCTAACAAAACTACAGTGCTTTGGATAGATCTGTTTGGTAGAGCACTGCGCTGCACTGACATGTCCTAGAGGCTTGGAGGTAAGCAGGTAGGTTAGACTTCCAAGAAGCACGAAGGCGATGCCACACACTGTCTCAGTAGCTAAGTTTTAGGTGTTCTAACTTCACTGAAAGTAAAATCTCAAGTTAAAAATCTATGTTTTCACACACAACAGAGATGACACAAAATCAGATTCTAATAAACCAGCATGCTCATTCTGTATTACTATAAATACTATACACAGTGTACACTGCATACCCATTCAGAGTCCCAAAGAAAAGAGCCTTCCCTGGATTTGGGCTTACCAATGCTTTCAAAACCAAGCAACTAATGAGCTTTCTCTATCAACAGGAGGCTAGAAAAGGACCTCGTTTATCACTTTGAACTTTTTGTGGTTATAATATTCACTGGATATGGTAAAAGGTAAAAAATCTCTATTCAAAGGGTCTGAATCTGTATGTTAGATACCAGGAAACTGCTACACTGGCAGGACGTCTTTCTTGAAGAGTAACAAAGAAATCTTTCCCACATTTTCCTCCTGAAATTGTTTTGTTTTCTTTTAAATGGATCCCAAATGGCTCCATCCAAAATAAATACCCAGATTCCTGATTCTGCAGGCATTTTTGGTCATTCTAGCTCTAATCGAGAAAATAAGATAAATCCCTCAAATTATATAAGGATAATTTTGGAATACATTTGACTGAGGATTTAGTCTGCATCTTATTTTTCATTCTGAAGAAAGAAGAATCTTCAGTAAAAGAAAAAAAATCAATTACAACTATCTGACCAATTTTAGATTAAATCCTATCTCCCAGACTATAGGCAGCAGATTGCCATTGAAGAGTTGCTTGAGTGCATAGTGTAGCAGGAGGCATCAGATGGGAGCCCTTTACTGACAAAGTAAGAAAAATATTTCAGGAAATAGAAAGAAAAAAATTAAAAGTATAGACAAGGGAAGAGTTCAAAAAGACAGAGGAAAAAGTGTGCAACCCAAAGCAGAATAATCATCTGAAGGGTCACCAAGGTCACAATAATATATTTTAAAATAGCCCGCAGACAGTGCATAAAAGTTGCTATAAACATTCAAAACAAACCAAAAGGCACATTTCACAAAAAGCAGTTGAGTTTGAAAGCACAGGCTCTGGAGTTCCCTGTACTACTGTGACCTTCTATTGTCCGACATTCAACTTTTTCTCAGACGTCATCCTTATAATAATCTGCTGCCCAAAGCCTGGAGGACAGGAGTAAAAGTAAAATATTCCCACTTCAGTTCACCAGATAACATCATATTCCTACCAATGTTTTAACCCAGAGCATCCTCTTCAGTATTACAGTGACCCTGTAGGGTTTAAATTACTTAACATGATTAACTTGATCTATGCTGACACGGATAGGCAAGTAATTTCTCATTGCTTCACTCTAAAAAAAATCTGTTTGGCTAGCTTTTTGGGTTTTGCAATATAGGTGTTTTCTTTTGGTTTTGCACTTTTCAAAGTGTTTAGGAGGCTTTCCTGTAATAACAGAAGTTATCTCAGTACTTGATAGACCTACCTTACACACAGCCAAAAGAAATGAGACCAGAAAGAACTGGATAGCTCATCACAATCCAGGAAAGTTAAGAAAGGGGTCAAAAGGAAATAAATATCAAAGTAAGTTGAACACTAAAAAAAAGTTATTATCATGTTACGGAGAGGAAACTGGGCAGCTGAACTTTTATATAAAAATTAGGGGAAAAAACTTTTCTGCTGAAAAAATATATATAAATCTTTGACCTAAACACGGGGCAAGAAAAATAATTAATTAAAATACTAAAACCATGGGATAAAGTCTGAGGCAACTTCCTTGGAAATAGAGTTAAATTAGTAAATGCACACCATATTATTATTAATAAGAAAAAATATTTTGCATACTGGTTTCATTGAACAGTATGAAAATGTAGCAGATCACTAGACAATAAGGAAAAAATATTATCATAATGCTTTATAAAATATGAGGGTATTATATATGTAAATTAATAAAATAGATGACCAAAGTTTTAACTTTGATCCTGTATTTCTGCATAATAGAAACCTTTCTGATTAAAGAGGACTCCGTATTTACTTACAGTTCATTGCATGCTTAGGTGTTTTGCTGGAGCAGGTCTAGGTTTCTCAGCATTTTTATGGACAAAGAGAATAATTTTGGCTTCTTCAAAAACAGTGGAAGTTCTCACTCTGACTTCAGTGGAGCCAGGATTTCATGACTATTTTGATGTGATGCCAGGAAGAAAGATTCTTGAGTTGATCTGTAATAAAAAATAAATGCTGTAAGGAATCATGCTGAGGAAGCCTCTGTGCAGTTTATATGAGGCTACAGGAATGTAGTTGGGAAACTATTAGCAAGACTGGCTCCAGAAATCAACTTTGTAAGTCTAGGTTGTAAAGACACAATGTGTGTGGTATTAGCTTGCAACTTCCAGATTTCAAGAGGTGTTTGTCAAGACTGGGAGTCAGATCAAAAAGACTATCAATATTTAAAAGCTTCTTTCTGTATAATGGCATTATCAGGCAGTTTCTTTCAGGAACAATGGAAAAACAGACACTCTCCCGCAGGGTCTGCAGCATGTAAACTAACCTGTCCTTCCAAATGGAGTGTTTAGTACACTCTAAGTAAGACAGATATGCATATAGGTCTAGTATTTTTTTAACTTTCTTTTTTATTGCTTTATTGTGCAGTTTATTTCTAGCTTTAAGATTAAGCGCTATGTTTATGAAATTGCAAGTTATTACTTTCACCTCCAGCTACTTGTCCTGAAAAGAAAAGTAGCAAATATGTGAACAAACGAGCCCCTGATGGAGCAAATCTACTCAACAGATGGGATAGGGTAACTAGAGTTTATGGTAGGAGAAATGCAGGAATCCACCCCATAAACAGTAAGTCATAATTGCCTGCTGACTAGATACCAGGTTTTAGAAAAGTTCTTGGACCAGACACTCAAGTCCGGTTAGAGACCACTTAAGGTCAATAACCTGCAAACATGTAAACAATGAAATCCTTTAAATATTTATGTTAGCAGCTAGGAAGTCAAGCAAACAATTCAATCACGGCTTGGTGGTCTGGCGAGGAGATAACCAAGCATTAAATATCTGCTTCATGTCTCAATCTCTAAAGTGTAACTTCTCACTCAGAAGTTACACTATCCGTTTTTAAACTTCTGTGACATACCTTAAGCTTAAAACACATAACAGTTAGGGTTATGGACTTTTACAGGGCACATGTTTGTCAAGGGCAAACACGACATATATTTTGTTGATTCTTTGTTATTTGCTGCAGACAGCCACACACAAAATTTTTCTCGTGGATTTCTTAAAAAGATCTGGTTCCTTTAAATGTCTGCTGAAATAATGCATTGACAAGTTCTCAGTTCTGTTTTCTCTTTACAATATTTTGTTTAACTACTTTATTTTGATTTCCCTGACAGCACAACACTATTTTCGCTCTGAAAAATGCAATGCAACCTGTACAGGCTTCTTTTGTTTATGTTGACTTACACTCTGCTATCTATAAATATTTTAAAAGATGAAGTAGGTGGATTACAGCCCACCTACTCTTTTTTTTTTTTTCCAGACGTGCACACATTTAAAATTGCAGGAATGTCTGTTGAGTGAGGCTTGAAAGTCTCTCTGGATCTCTATCACCTATTCAGAAACACCAGGGAAAAGTCAGAAGTGAGCCTATCTGTGTAACCATGACAACAAGTACTTGTATATAATGCTTATCTATATAGTACAGTTTCTGATTCCTTCAAGAGTTCACGAAGTCATAGGCTGAATTCTTTGGTAAGCTATCTGAGCCATGTCAAATGGTTCAGATGAATCAGGTAAGTATTGCTGGGCATTGTAAACACTGTTTACACTGAAGAATGAAAGAGAAAATGGGCTGAATGGTGGAACAGAGACAGGGCTGTGTCTGGAATGTGGCAGAAAGAAAAAAAATGAGGTGTCAATACTTTTCCAGTGATTAATATTTGACAGATTGATTTGGAGTTGCTAAGAGAGACCTTCTATTGCTATTCCCCATCAAATTAGTGCCTAGCAGATAACACATATGGATTTTGGGGGAACTGATATTTTGTAAGCATAGGATACAGTGAGAGGTGTTACGCCAGATGAGTGTAAAAGGCTAGCTGATCAATAATTAAAAGAAACACATTGAATTAAGATTAGCGTTAAGTTATTTGGAGAATGATGAATTCTCAGTTCTGTGACTTCCTATCTTTTTTTTTAATAAATTGTTTATTGTTTTGTGTAAAACAAGGATGAATTCTGATAAGATTTTCGAAGTAATACATAAAATTAACAATGATTGCAAGCTCAAATATTATTTCGTCTTTAGTATTGTTAAAATTTATTTTTATTCCAGGGAAAATGTTATGCTCCTTTACATAGAGATATTTATTCTCAATCAAATATTTATGTTATATTATAATCTACCATAGGATCATGTTACTAATATCCTCATAGCTCCCTGTCTGAGACTTAAGGAGATAGTCTCCGAAACTTTGTCTGCTTCAAATTTCAAGTGCTGGGATTTTACAGCAGTGAGAACTCTGCCCTCACACTGCCATACAAATGTCAAAGAATACAATACAATATAAAAGAAGACTTTTCAGTATAAGGTTGTTGCTTTTTTATTCTTCTTTCCCCTTTCTTCTTTTTTCCTCCAAAAAGTTTAGCCCAATTAACTTCTAGCTCCTGCAGAATTCCCCTTTGGTAAAAGCCGTGGGCAGACAGGTTTTGCCTTACAGAATTTAAGCAGAATAAATAGGTCAAAAATCAGGCTAATAATTACAAAGCTAATTATAACCTTAACAAAAGAACATGTGCTACTGCTACCTGATAATTCTCATGGCTGTAGGTAAAAAAAAAGACCAGAAAGGCAGATAAAGAAATTAGATTTTTAATCTCCTTTTGGCGAAATAAGATAAACATTGACAAAAATCATGTAACATTTAAAGGTTAAAGGAAAGATAACAAAATATAAATCTTTTACATTTCTTCCTTTGTTTCACAGAGGCAGAACGAATATCTCCAAAATTAAAATTAAGTAATTACCCTAGAACTAATTTTTTTTATACTTTTAATATGAAAAAATATATTCTTTTGTTTTAATGCATAAAGCATTTGTAGGTTTGAAATCACTTTTCACTGAAGCCCACACAAAACTCTAATTTAACACAATTTAGGTTTTCAGGGGAAAAAAAAAGTGTGCTAGGCCACCAAAATGGCTTCAGAAAGGACAAATATACACTGTAAGATTTGAAGCAGCTATCCAATTTTTTTTCAGAAAATACAGCAATTAAGGGAGAAAAATCTACTCACTTACAGTTTATGCTAATGGTAACTTGGATAATATATCACTCGCTAGGCCAAGCAATTGCTGAGCTTGAGCAAGAGGATGAATAACATTTTTCTTGGCTCTTTAGAGATTCTTAGTTTGATTCCCAATGTAAGTGTAAGGAAAGACAACTAGGTGGCAGAAATTGAATTGGCAGAATTGCTTTCCCCCTTTTTCCTCTTTCTGTATCTGAGGATATGTAATTCAGTGTTCTGAATACAAGTCGTCAAGGCAAGTATAACCTCATTTCATCCAGTTCTTACACATGAAGCTTCAATACAGTCAGATCATAACCTACCCAGTCAAACATGCCTACTCAAGTAATTATAACGTCCTACTACTCCTCTCGTTATCATCAAGCTTAAAAAGTTACTAACGCTGAACCTGCCTGTAGGAAACAAGTGAAACTTTGATAAATGTTACAGTAGCTTGTAAAAAATGAATACTGGCAGAAATGCCAAAAGTAGAAGACAACTTGATGCAAATCAAGTGACTTACTGTTACCATGTAGACTGTGTTCATCTCAGGTACAGTAGAGAGTGATAAGACATATTATTTTAATAGATCAGAACTCTGTTTTAAAAATTAAGCTTAGCAAGCAGATAATGCAAAAATGGTCCATTCTACCCATCTATCCTTTTGGGGCGAAAACGAGTGAAATGGCTCCTGGACAATTTCATGGAGAAAGTCAATTTGGTTTTAGTTTTTTGGAAAGGTTATATTGGTGATCTTTGGCCATTAGGATGTATAGAGCAACAGAATGCTTTTCACCTTTGCTACCAAACCAGCAAGGATCCCCTCCCACTTTATCCCCTTTTCTGTGACTCCCTTCTGTACTTATTTTCCTTGTTCTGCCATTTTCACTTTTGTCTTCAAAACTATTCCCACATACCTTTGAGCAGATAGACCGTCTACCTCTGCAATGCCTGAGAATGACCAGTTGAAGAAAGACCAACCAGACCAGCCAGAAAACGCACTAGGCAAAAGAAGTGCATCAGGTCCTGGGGGAATAGCTGTGAGAGACGGCTTGCCAGGTCTAAGTATCCTCCTGTGACTGATAAGACATCTTCAATTCTGAGAACATCAACAAAAAGATACATTTTTCTCACAATTTATTATCCTGCCTACACTTCTCTTTCTGGCTATCTGTTTTGTCAAAATTAGAAAAGTAACTGCTGTGCTCAGAGGCTGTTCCAGGGCTAAAATTAACCTCTTCTTTCCTGCTCATATGGCTTGCTAATCAAAGCTAGAACTTTACCAAGTAACCCTTCTATGGCCAACAGGCTTTGGTTACATTTGTTTTGCATAATCTCTCGATTTCCTCCCTTCCCACCCACCCCCACC
>NW_009224439.1:0-323 GCF_000690835.1 Fulmarus glacialis | reverse complement strand
GGAGATTGGGAGATGGAGCAGATAAAGAAACACTGCGGACCGTCAAGGCATCCCCAGCACCCACCGAACATGCCGCGGAGACAGGGACCTGGAAATCCTGCCGGGTACCCAATGCAAACCGCATCCCTCTTTTCTAAGAAAGCCTTCACGGGCGAGTCGTTAAAAAACGAGTTGGAGAGAAAATGGCAGAAAAATCTCAAGTCATTCGCACCCTAAAACTTGCAGACGGGGACAAACTCTCGTGCAGTCACAGCTTTCCAACACAAATTGGATCGAATCTCATTAGCTTCAAGCATTTGAATTTTTACTGTTTCTCGCCGTAC
>NW_009224438.1:13628-17483 GCF_000690835.1 Fulmarus glacialis | reverse complement strand
TGTGGGGAGGAGGAGGGCAAGCAGGGATTCTGTTCGTGTCGCCAGCTCTCGGCAGTCACGCTTAGCCAGCTTTTGCTATTAGTGCCCCTTCGTGCATTTAATTGGTCCCTTTTTCTGACAGGAGGGAGGTCATTCGGGGAAAATTGGAAATTCAGCTCTGGCAGCTTCTGAACTTGCTTTTCATGTGCTCTGCTGGGCAATGCTTTGGGAAGGGGTGTTGTGCCCAGAGTGAGGGTCCTGAAATGCTGCTGTTGGTACGTTGGTGGTCCTGCTGCTTTGCTGGCCAGGTCTTGGGAGAGCAGGAGTTTTCCAGTTCCCATTTTGAGCTGTCTTACTGGAAAGAGCCCTCTGCTTGGGAGAGGCACCCGTGCCGTGCCCCCCCAGCACGAGGCGATGAAATGCCGGTGTGTGATACCCTGTGTGGTGCATGGATCTCGCAACAGTAAAAGGGATTTTCCCTCTAGCCATGTGCTGTGCAGGTTTATCCCAGGGATGCATTTCTTTCATGTGCACATAGGTTTTGTGTAAAATGTGTGCACATGAAAAGATTTATAGAAATCATATGCATTGTACACCCAGTACGTGTAATAAGACACAACAAAGAGTGCTTAAGGTCGGTGCTGAACTGTATGACTCAGTTAACCAAACACAAGCAGAGAAACGCTCCCCTGCGTCTCTGGTAATTGCATGGTATCCGTTTTCACGTGTCCGAAGGCGAAGGGCTGCACCCAAGCTGCTGGCGCTGGCAGGTTTGCACCTGAGGCACCGGCTTTGCAGTCGGGTCGGTGCTTTTGTCCCGCGCTCGCCCCTAGGCTGGCCCCGGGTCCCCGCAGCCTTACCCAGCGGTAAGGTCCTTACCCAGGTCCTTCCTCCTTTGTCGCTGGCAACCTTCCTTTCTCCCTTCCCAGGGACCCAACAGCGTTTTCGAGGTTTACCTGGTGGGCAACAACTCCAACCACTTCATCATCTCACCAACCTCCATCCAGGGGAAGGCGGACATCCGCGTCCGCGTGGCGGTGCCGCTGGACTTTGAGACCATTCCTCGCTACAAGTTTTCGGTAAGGCTGCACCCCTGTGCTCTATGGGACATCCATATTTTTAAGAGTGGCCATTAACCAGGCTTCTCTCTTCCTCTCTCTAATCCACACTATGAAACTCCAGAGCATTACAAAATGGCCAAAAAATGGAAATAATAGTAAAAGGAGGAGGTGGGGAAGAGATTTGCTCTGCACCTTCTCTCTCTTTCCAACATCCAAAGGCTTAAGCAGAGCGTGTTCCCCCTTGCTATGTCATGGGGCCGTAAAAGCTTTATAGAGCATAAAACTTTGTTTTAAGTGCACCTATCAGGCACCAAAGCTCACCCCAGCCTTCTACTCCAGCTTTGTCCCACCCTCTGCTTGAGCTGTAAAGATGAGCAAAAGCCTTCCTACCCTTGCTCCAGGCTGCGGTGGGGTGGCAGGTCCTGGTTCCCCGGTTTGCCCGGCGGAGGCTGGGGCTGTTCGGGGCAGGTGGTGCAGGGTGTTTGGTTCGCCCGAGGGCTGAAGTCACCCTAAGCTGAGCTCATCTGGTGAGGGAGCTCAGGAGAGCGTTGTTGTCTCCATTAAAGAAGAATAGATAACTCAATAGATAACCCAAGCTTCGCAGTCAATGTCTCCAACCCTCCTCTTCGCTTCCCGTCTCTGCCCAGCTCTTTGCAAACGAGAGCGTCCCGGACCACGTCGGCTTTGCGCGTGTGAAGATTAACCTCATCAACGAGAACGACAACCGCCCCGTTTTCAGTAAGGCCCTGTACAACGTCAGCCTCTTCGAGAACGCCACGGTGGGCACCACCGTCCTCCAGGTCCACGTGAGTAGGAGCATCCTGCCTCTCTTTCCCATGTCCTTGGTGCACGTGTGGCTCTGCGGTGCCCGTCACCAAGGGAGTTGCTGGTGGTGGGGTGGGGTGTAGCCCTCCCATGGACTTTTGGAGCAGATGCCTTGATCTTTCCTGGTCTCTGGAGATGTGTGTGTGGTTCCCACCACAGCAGGAGCTCGAGAAGAGTCCTGCACTGAAAGGTCTCGTCTGCAGACAGCCGCTTCTCCTGCAGATACTGGTCCCAGTGGTCATGGTCTTGCCTCTCCCCCCTCCTCACTGCATGGAATCCACCAAGTATTTCAGTTGCGTACACGGTTTGTGTCCCAACACGCCTCGCTCTTACCTTACTTCTTATGGGAAAAGATGCTCTGGTACTTAAAAAACTTTTTTGCTTCACCGGTGAGAGTGAACGCCCGACATTTATCGTTCCCTGTGGGTTTTCTCGCTGCCCCATTTGGAAGCATCATCTTCAACCAAATCGAGGTCAACTGAGCCAATGAAAGGGTGAAGGATGGAAAAAGAGGGGAATGACTGTATTTAGCAGAGCGTGGCATTAAAATGGCTGGCAGCAGAATGGTGGTGCAGCAGACAGAGGTGGTGACGATGACGGAGTGTTTCCGTAGGGCTCGTCCCTCCTGCGTGGGTTGGTGGGAGCACCCAAAATCCCTGGTGAGAAGACACGTTTCCCAGGGCGCAAGGGCGATGTCAGTCGATGTCAGTGCCAGTATGGGGCACAGGAAAAACCAGAACAAAACCTTGTGCTGAAGAACGATCTAAATAGGGAGCAAAGCTCCTCTGGGACGGGAAATATCAAAGAGGGGAGCATCAAAACCCCTGTTAGGCTTCGGGTGCGTTACTATTGCTCTCGTTAGTCGTAGATGAACTTGCTGCCCTTCGGGGCCCCCTTGCCCCCGCTCCCCCGGGACGCAGCCCCTGGTCACCCACCCACGCAGGCATGCCGACCCAGAGAATAAAAGCCCCGACAAAAGGGTTGGGTGTATGCGCCTGTGCGTAAGTGTGTTTACTCTACAAACAGATGGTGTGAAACTGTATAGAGCCCCTGAGCTGTTCCCATCTGACAGTTATTAATATTTCAAGCAGATGTTTAGCTAGTCAGGCCGTCAGACACTAAACAATGAGATTGTTACTGCGTCTCCTCTTTCCCCAACTTCCAGCTATGCCAGCATTTCGGAGCGAACGCAAAATGCCAGGAGTTGAATCTTCTGTGATAAATCAGAATGGATGCAATTAGTGCTGAAATCCAGATTGCCCTCCCAGCTGATCCCAAAGTTTTAACAACCCTCATAAAGTACCAGCTCCTCCTGCTGCTGCTGCTGCTGCTGCTCGCCTTCGAGATGCAGCCCTCTGCTCGCTTCCACGGCACTGCCCGTCTGCCCAGGGCTTCTCCAACTGTCCCACGTGCCGCAGACAAAAAGTCTGCTTTCCTTGCTAGTAAATTCCTCCTTTTCTTTTTTTTCCTTCTTTTCCACTTGCCTGGGAGCTCTTTATGGGTATTCACCCACAGGGGTTAAGGATGGGTTTTTGAAGAAAGCCTGGCCAGCTACATGGAGTGCCCACTTCTTTGGTGACCGCTGAATGATGTCCTCATGAAAGGGGACTTCTGTTGGCTCCCCCCTTGCTCAGTGCCGCAAAATGCCCCTTTGTGCAAATAAGCGCAGGTTTTGTGCCATGCGTTTGGAGGGGCGATGGGTTTCCAGGGTGCTAAGGGGAAATCAGCAGATTTATGAGATCGGGATGAACAGGGGAGCGCGTGGGCCTTCTTTGGTGACCGCTGAATGATGTCCTCATGAAAGGGGACTTCTGTTGGCTCCCCCCTTGCTCAGTGCCGCAAAATGCCCCTTTGTGCAAATAAGCGCAGGTTTTGTGCCATGCGTTTGGAGGGGCGATGGGTTTCCAGGGTGCTAAGGGGAAATCAGCAGATTTATGAGATCGGGATGAACAGGGGAGCGCGTGGGCCGGGCAAGCGGTCGCCCAAGGGT
>NW_009224438.1:13214-13458 GCF_000690835.1 Fulmarus glacialis | reverse complement strand
CCACCAGCGTTTGCTGGGTATGCCCAGCCACAGCGGGCAGGGCAGAGCAGTGCCTGCAGCTCCTTCCCGACAGGGAGGCGAGCAGCTAAAACCACGGGGGGCCGAGACAATGGGAGATCGCTGATCTTCTGCCCAGCCCGAAGTCCTGGGGAAGGAGGAGAAGTTACTCCTAGCAGCCCAGAAGACCCTGGGCTGGTTGCCTATCTTCTAGCAAGCGCTTCCCCGCTTGTCCCCCGTGTCTGTG
>NW_009224438.1:12423-12746 GCF_000690835.1 Fulmarus glacialis | reverse complement strand
TGGTGGGGTGAGTAGAGGCAAGGGGAAGGGGTTTCCTTTGTGACCTGGGAAGAGCAGCGAGCCTGCCCTGCCGAGCAAGCACGCTCCTCCCCGCTGCCGCCTTTTCCCCGCTGCCCTCTGCTTGGCCAGCTGAAAATGGTAAGGGAAAAAAAAAAAACCAAACCAGAGCAAGCAGACTTCATTTGCGATGACAAATGGCCATTCGTCTCTGCAGCATTTCAGCTCCTAATGTCAGTGACACCAGAGAAACATTGCCTGTTACACGTATAAATCAACTGTAAAACAACCCGAAGTGCAGGCAGCCAGCAGGGACCCAGAGCCGC
>NW_009224438.1:4921-12380 GCF_000690835.1 Fulmarus glacialis | reverse complement strand
GGGATCCCTGCCCCTACGGCTTCCCGGGCAAATCTCAGTTACTTCCCTGGCACAGCGCAGCCTTGTCCGCCCTCTAAGATTTAGTTTGTCTGCTCTTTGTTCTCTATTCCGCATTCTCTCCATCTCCCTGTCCATTCATCCATCCATCCATCCGTCTGTTTAATTCTGTCCGTGAAACGCATTTATCATATAGATTCGGGTAGTCATTTGCTTGCACGAGAACATCTGGAGAGTCCAGGCTTCACTGGGGCCATGTGCAGGGAGCCTGCAATACGCCCAAAGGCAGCCTTCTCTCCTGCCTCCGTACTCTTTACCCGTGTGATAAGCTCCTTCGGCCAGAGATTGCTTGTGGGTCTGCTTTTGCAGAGTCCAGCGTGAAGGGGTCTTTACTCCAGTCAAAGCTTCCAGGTTGCCCTGTGACATAAATCATTGCAGTTTGGAGTTACGCGTGCGTCGCAACCCGACGGCTGAGTGGAGGGGAGAGCAGAGCAGGCTGCCCGGGGCTCTGCAGTGGTATGTAGCCTCTCCCGATGCAAACTTCTCTTTTCCCCTGCCCCAAGCCCTTCTGTGGAGGGGAAAGCCGGGCTGGAGAGGCTCGGAGGTCCCGCACAGCGGCACGCTCCTTCTGCAAGGCTGGGGTGAAGCAGGGAGGTGCAGGCAGAGGAATGGCTGACCAGAGCTCAGCCTGAAGATATGGGCAAGTTCTGCCCCAGCTACCAACAGATATTGAAATTTTTTTTTTTTTTTTTTCTGAAACAACTGGCTATGAAGCCTTTTAATAACATAACAGAAAAGGTCAGAGAAAGAATTTCACACTTCTTGAGCAAGCAGGCAGCCGGTATAACTTCACGCCTTCCAGGAACGAGAGGCACCAAGAACGTACGCTGCACCCTAAATTAACTGGGGCTCTGACCCCCCCAGCCAAGTGCTGCCTGGGCAGCTGGTGGCTTTCGATGGGTGCTGGCTTTCCTCATAGCGGGGAGCGGGTTGGAAGGCTGTGCCCTGGCGAGGGCCGGTGAGGAAGGGTGCTGGCTCCGGCATGGGGCAGAGGGCTCGGGGCTGTGTGCGATAGGAAGCCCTGGGGAAGGACAGTGCTAGGGTGGATGAATGGCCGTTCTTCTGCCGTAGCCACGATCAGTGCCTGCGGTGGGATTAGCAAACATCTTCCAAAGCAAGTCCCAACAACGGGTTTTCTCCTGGGGGAAGAGAAGCAGGAGAGAGGAGGGTATCTCCAGCCCTGTCTCTCCCAGCTGAGAAGCCCGGTAGCTGGAGAAGAGGATGAGTTGTTAGACTAGAGACACGTCCGCAGATCTCAGACCAGATGGAGGATAAATCCGTTGCAGAGAGGGACGAATCAATAGGCAGACGAAGGAGGGACAGATAAAAGGGCACGGTCCGACATCCACGCCACTATCTAACAGTATCAGTACAAGCCTTGCAGGAAGCGAGGTCTGGCGCGAACGGTGATGTTCCAGGGCAAATCCCCTCTGCGGAGAGAACAGCAATTGCATGGGAGCGGGGAGTGAGGTGGGGAGACCCAGAAGGAATGCCCTCCGCTTTGGGACGAAGTGCTGGGCAGGGGATGATCTGCTAGGGAGGAGCTGATGAGGCCAGTCCCTCTGCCTAGTCCTGTTTGAGTCCAGAGGCAGCAGAAACCCTCAGGTCCATGCCCCCGTGCTGCTGCTACTCTCCATCCTGCTCCAAGCTGCCTCATTTAGACTGGACATTAGGAAAAACTTCTTTACTGAAAGAGTGGTCAGGCCTTGGAACAGGCTGCCCAGGGAAGTGGTGGAGTCCCCATCCCTGGAGGTATTTAAAAGACGTGTAGATGAGGCGCTTAGGGACATGGTTTAGTGGCATACATGGTTTAGTGGACATGGTGGTGTTGGGTTGATGTTTGGACTCGATGATCTTAGAGTTCTTTTCCAACCTTAATGATTCTATGATTGCTGGCAGCAGGGAGTAGTACTGCCGCTTTTCAAGCCCTCATGGAGCGCATCAGCTGGGACAGCAGCAGAAAGAAAAGTCTCAGGGTCTGTGACAGGACCGATGCCGGCCAGGCATCAGACCTAGCTGCTCAGGTCTCTGCTCCTTCCTTTCACAGGTGTGGAGGGTTTGAAAGTGGTCCCCTGGGCTCACATCCCATTAGCTGTGGAAATACCCCATGAGGAGCTCTTCTGTGACTGGGGAGGGGGAGAGGCATTGGCACTAGATGGGAGCTTTCAGCTGGGAAACTTTTTTGGGTGGAAGAAGCTATGAAAACATGGTCTTGCTTCTGGGGTCACCAAGACCCCAGCCCAGCTTCCAGCAGGGAGAGGAGCAGGGGGATTCAGCCCAGCATCCCCTCCTGTCCCTTCGGTGCTGCGCTGGGGCTCTGGCACCGGCCGTGCCCCTCGCGTGCGGCGGAGGATGCTTGTCTGGGAAGAGCAGGGAAGGTGTGAGTGTGTGTTCGCGCCTGTCGCACAGTCCGGGTCCTGCCATCTTGCAAGGCTACAGGGTCTGAGTGCCGTGATGGGTGGAGCGGAGAGCACAGTACCCCTCCGAAACTGCCTTTGGACACTGCTGCTTTGCCAGCAGCTGCCGTGGGCTGGGGTCAGCGTGGTGCCGGTTTCCCAAAAGCCAAGGACCTGCACGGTGGTGTAGGTACATGCCTCGCTCTCCGTTGCTGATATATTTACTAGACCTGGAGGAATGGGGAAGGGGCCTAAGACGACCCAGCGGGAGGTAAGAATTAAGGGGCGGGAGGTCTCCTTAAGCTCCTTGTATCCTACAGATCTGCACAGCAAAGTCCTCCTGAAAAGCTCCGATAACCAAAATCATTAAAGCCCAAACAAACCAGGAGTAACTTGTTTTTAACACAACAATGCATTTGATTTGCCTTGAAGGGTCTGGAGAAAAATGGTTCTCCAGGGAAGTGTGGAAAGTAATCCTAGCTCCGTGATCCGTCCTCTTCGCTTTGTTTGCCCGGGTCTGGCTTGGCTGCGCAGGCTGGGACCGGTCAGGCTGGCGAGCAGGAGCAAGCTGGGGAGGCTGCTGGGTGGCCCCCTCCCAGCCCACCCTCCCTGGCAAACGGCTGGGATGAAGAGGGGGAGAGGCGGAGGGGTTTCCAGGGAGTGCATTACCCAGCCCGCTTTCCCTTTTTTTCCTGAGTTTCAGATTATTTTATGGACAGGGGGAAAAAGAAGGTCCCTCTCTTTTTTGCAGAATGCATTAGCCTCTATAACTGCCGTCTCCCTGGGACCTTGTCCTCCCACGTTCTTGCGAGGTTATGTTCTTTGCCTTGCCTTGATGTCCCTCTTGCCCAGAAATACCTCTGGTCTGGGACGGTGCTGGGTTTCTCCCCATGACAACCACCCTCAAGAGAGGTCGGAAGGGGATGCTGAGACTTTTCAGAGCTTTGAAATGTTCCCCACTTCCTACATGGCATTTTCAGGCAAGCCTGCTGGTGTGCTTTCCAGAGTTATCTTTTGCAGACCCTCAGGAATAGCCTGAGCATCTCCAGCAGACCACAGACCTCAGACTATAAACTACGGTGCCCGATTCAACCGTCAGGCATCGATTTCAGCGTGGGAATGATTTTCAGTAGCTTGTGGTATGCAGCAAGGCGGGTAAAGTAAGCACCATGTTCCCTTGGGGCTTCATAATCTGAATCTGTAAGACAGTCTTGTGCTTTAAAAAGTGCCACTTTCCCTTTTTTTTCTGAGTTTCAGATTATAATTTTCAGATTATTTTATGGAGAGGGGGAAAGAGAAGGTCGCTCTGTCTTTTTTGCAGAATGCATTAGCCTATATATTCTTTTATTTTTTTATATATACATATTCTTTTTTATATACATATTCTGGTTCACATTGCTGAGTAGTCCCTTTCTGCTACCCTCCATGGGTTGTCCCCTCCCTGATCATCATTCCTGAGGCATCCATTCACCTGGAGTCTCGTCTTCCCCCTCTCTGCTGCTGCGCTTCCTCAGGAGAAGCCTTGTTAGTAAGAGCCTAATGAAGTAAATGCGCTAATTAACCTTCCATTACTCTCCTCATTAAGGCAACCTTTAATTTGGTTGGCAAAGTTTCTCTCCTTTACCACCCAGCTGTCAGTTTTCTTCTGCTTCTTCGATCTCTCTTTGGCCTCGCATCGGAGATGGGAAAATCGATCCCGGCCTGATTTTCTTTCCTCTTCTTTCCAGCCAGCTGTAAACGCCAGTCAACAAGAAAGTAATAATGTAGTTTTCCCACCCTGGGAAGGAGTTGCAGATATCAATAAGCACCTATTTAAAATGCAAATCGCTTTCTCAGTCAGCCGTCAGTCTGCCTCCGGCGCGAGTTTGGCGGGGGCGCGGGGATGCCGTGGTCCGTGGGCTCCCGCATCCTGGCCCGGAGCTTTGCAGCGGTCCCGGGGCGGCTTTGGGGGGCCCGGGAGGGTTGCACCCCTCTGGGTTTGTCCGACTCCAAGTGCACGTGGCCAATGCGGGTGGGATGTGGCTTTGCTTGCAAACCCGGGGGGGTTTCCTCCGGTTGCCTGTGCAGCCTTCGGGTCTCACCCCACCCTGCCTCCCTCCATCCCTTTGGCCAAGGGCACCCGCTGTCCCCTAACGTCTGCGTAGCCACCGCTGCCTTTTGTTTCTTGATGATCTCCAAAGCTTTTCTTTCTCCTCCTTTTTCTTGGAGGAAAAAGTGAATGCGGGCGGCAGAAATAGTCCGGTATAAAAGGCAGTAGTTAGAGGGTGAGCGGAGGAGGTGGCTGGAGCTTTGAGCTGCTAGTGGGCAAGGTGCTGCGCCGAGGGGCTCACCCCGAGCTGTGCTTCTCTCACATGGTGATGGTGACTGTGTGGACCAGCCTTGAGGGAATGCCTACATCGCCCCCGATTTTGGGAAGGTTACATGGAGTAAGGAGCGTAGCTGGTCAGAGCAGGGAGTGAGGTGGGGGAGTACCTTGCAAATCAATGGATGGATGAAAAGGCTTCCAGGGATGAGCACCCTTTCAGCTTCTGCGGGGAATCAGGTGGGAGATAAACCATCCCCTGCCCCATCTGTGGCACCTGGGCTCCTCTCCCAGCATTAGGACCGGAGAGTGGTGCAGCCCATCATCTCATGGGGCATCGAGGGGCAGTAGGACAGTGTTCCCCCATGCTGCGATGGGGATAGCACGGGGCTTCTCAACCTTTTCCAGTTGACTGACCTTCTAAATTTTGGTCGGGGTCTTGAAGGTCCCTGCTTGTTTGTGCCCTGCTCTGCAGGGAGTCACCTACTGCACATGCGTTAGGAGTAGCTTGCACCTCCTCTGCCTTCCCGCATGGGTTTGGAGAGCACAGGATGGTCAAACACTGGGAGAAGAGGGCTCTCAGGTCAGCCTCCATCCTTTCTTTCTGCTTGAAGTGAAGGGAAAATGTATCCAAAAGCCTTTTCTGGAGAGGGTGAACGCCAGGGAGGTGGTAGTGGGGGACTGCCAGCCAAACATCCAGGGAGAGCTGGGTGTTGCAGAGGATGGGCTCAGGAGGAGGACTCCCAGTTGCAGGCAGGAGGGAGGTAGGATGTGGGCCCGCTTTGGGGCAGCAGTAACAGGCTGTGCATCCTTGCTGGGAAGGCTTTGGCCTGGGCATGGGGTTTTACTGGGTCTGGGTGAGAGCCAGGGCCGGGCTCGCCCTTGGAGGGGAGGTGGCAGAGGGAAGGCTGATTTCTGATGTCCTCCAAGCCTGGACTTTGTCCCTCCTTCCAGCCCTTCTCCCCTCCCCTGGCCCCCACAGCTCACCCTCCCCGTTAGCATCTTAATTGATCTTGTTGTTCTCAATCCCCCCGAGTGCTCCGACTCCAGCTGTGCTTAAACAGAACAAAATCTCTTCCAATTTCCCCACCGCTTAAAAGAAAATTGAATCCTTTATCTGCAAGAGGAGAGGAAAACTGCAAATACATGAAAAACAGTAAATAGTTAAATAGGCAAAGCAGACGAGTCCAAATTGCCTGGGAAGTTAAACATGAATGGCTTGTCTTCTTCCTGCGTGCTTCTTGTTTTTTTAAAAAAATGAAGATATGCTTTCACTCCTTGTTCCTGTTAAATATTCTTATCAATCCAGCTCTGTAAATAAAGGGAAGGGGAGGAGGGAGTTACCAGGTAGCAGCGTGATTGACGGATCTGAAGTCCTCGTCTTTCTGTCAGGGCCCAGTGCTCTTTGGCTGTGTTTATCTCTTTAATCTAAATATCAATCTGTAAGACCGAAATGGGGTGGAATAGGAATCATGACAGCCCCAGCGCTGAGGAGAGAGACACTTATTGCAGCTTTTGCAGCCGCTCCCTGTCCTGATGGAGCTGTCAGGGTAAATGCACAGCTCAAGCGCAGAGGTGGGAAAAACAAAACAAAATCACAGCCCCCTCCCAAAAAAAGCCAGTCCAGCCCATGAGATGGGAAAGAAAAACATGGAGCAAATGCAGAGCTGCTCCTGTCCAAATTGCAAAGCACAAGCCGGGCCGCAGGATTCTCCCCACCCTTCCCAGTGTTCCCAGTAGGAGATGAGGTTGGGTGGTTTTCCCTTACTGCTGGCTTTGGCTGGTGATTTGGGAGGTGGCTGGGAGATGAAGGGAGAATTTTTCCCAAGGTGATGCTTGCTGCCGTGCAAACACCCCAACATCACACGTCCTTCTCGGCAGTCCCTTTAGGGCAACCGGCATCTCCACCTCGATATGTCCTCTCCCAGACTCAGTACCTCTGAGCAAGGGCAACTCCGTCGTGCTTTCCCACCCGCAAAGCTCCAACAGAGCCACTGCTCCTGGGATTTTAATCCGTTTTCCAAGCTGGCTTCCCCCATGCCCCTAGCACCCACGTCTCTCCCAAAGCAGCCGGGGCTCTGTTTCCTCGAGCAAAGAGCCCCCATGCGAATCAGCACCCAGCGGGTGCCGTTAGCTGAAGCGGTGCTGTGACAGAGGCAATGTCACCCCGTGGACAGATGACCTTGTGCAGCCTCTGATGCTGCTGACGAGCTGCTGTTGGGGTGTGAAGGGGAGGCTAGTGTACCTAAACTGGGCATTTGGGAGCCATGAGATGTGTAAATCAACCTCCTGAGATCCGTCGCATCACCCAGAGGCCACTTCTGCCTCGGGCTGTATGCTCTGCTTGATCTTCCCTTGGCTGGCTGCTGTGTCCTGTGACCAAACAGGACATCTCTTGGTATCTCTGGTCACAGGAGCAAAGCTAAGGCTCTCCATCCCCTAAAACACCCTTGGGAAGCGGCTGCTTGCTGTCTGACTGAGACTCAGGCGTAGTTTCCAGTTCCTGGGGAGCGAGGATGTTTTCTTCCTAGAACTCAGCCTATGGCCTCTGGACTACGGTTTTCCGTGGGCTGAACAAGGAGCATCCCTGTTGCTCTCTCTGGGAATGCCTCTGCCTGGCAGGGATGTGTTTTGGGCTTGCTACCTCTTGCTGACAAACTAAAAAGCCTGCTCTCTGGCTGGGTTTGCTTCACACTCGGGCTGC
>NW_009224438.1:3328-4894 GCF_000690835.1 Fulmarus glacialis | reverse complement strand
AGGTTGGGCTTTGCCATTCGCTTTCTCCAGGCCAGGATTCAACGTGTTCATGTCCATCTCCAGGCAAGGACCGGTTCGGCTCTTCCCTGCTCCTTTGCTTTTGTCCCCCCTCTCCCTGCTGAGCCCCAGATGATGCTCGTCACCTGGATGAAATGGAGTTGCAGGTGGTGGGAGGCGTGACTGGCTTCCAGGAGCTCTTGCAAATACTTCAGAGATCATTGGGGATTTATATTTCCTCCACCGGACTTTGACCTTAATTTCTTCCGTTTTGCTGGGCTGTAAAATTCATTAGAGACCCAACAGCAAAGTGATTGAGATGTCAAGCCAGGCAATTGTGTGGTTATTTAATCTATCAGATGTGCCGCTTGCCATTTAGGTGGACAACAGGAGAATATGAAATCAATACGGTTCATTAGCGGAGTACTTGCGCCCAGCTCCAGCGTGGAGCTCCGGTAAAACCCACTGAGGTGGGCGTCTAAATGGTCTTGGTGTCACCTTGCGTGATGCAAACCTGCGCTCGAGACGCCTGCTTCCCTCGCTCAAGCGCTGTCTTCTGTCGGCTCGCGTTTTAAACCCCCAGCCATTCCAACAGCCCGGCTACAGTAAATTACTCCCCGCTAAATCAAGGCTGCCCAGGCAAGTGTTACCCTCGCTCGCAGGGAGCCGATGTTGCAGGGCCCGCTGTTATAAAACACAATCAAGGAGGCTGTTGTTTTTCCCCGCTGGCTGGCAGAAGAGGTGGGGAAAAGCTCTGCAATTCCCAGGGGGGTTGATTGGCTATTTTTCCCCCCCCCAACCAGGTTCACGCAGCCCTCTGGGGTCGTTAGCGGCGATTGAGCTCCCCGCTCGGCGCGTGGTCTGGAGCTGCTGGGGAAGGCGGTGGTGGCGGTACCCCGGCATCGCCCCGGTTCCCCGCTCCCGCCTCCCGCCCTCCCGGTTAATCACGCCGCTGGGCTCCCGTGCGGCGATGCCAGACGACTCCGCTCGCACCTGATTGCTGCCTCCCACCAGGCAGCCGCTCTTTAAAGGCCTGGGAAAGAGCGCGGTCGGGGCAGGCGATGCCAGTGAAAGAGCTGTTTTCCGTCTGGGAAGGACGTAATGACTTTAAGTGGGTTTTCCATTGGTTTTCTTGATCCGGTTTTGCAGCCCGGCAATTGCTTCTCGTGGAAGCTCTTGGCCCTTCACGTTTCTCTCCCCCAAATCCCAAATCAAATCCCAATCTGGGTGGATACCAGAGGTTGGCTGTTATTCCCCCGGGACCTGAGGATTGCAGTAGGTTGCGTTTAAGAAGGGATACTTGCTGTTTAACACATGCAGGTTGAGGTGGCTCAGAAAATCGGTGTGATGGCAGGGCATGGCTCCCCTCCCTGGGTTGCTTGTACTGCGGTCTGAGCAGCCCGCGGCTGCCCGGTCTGCCCCAAGGAGTGACCGCATCTGCCTCGCCTTCCTAGAAAACTGGGAAAAAAGTAGGAAGCAGGTGGGAATCCCCCTTCCATTTTTTTTCTCCCATAGCCCAAGCCCCAGGCATCTTGCTTGCCTTGGTCTCCCCGCTGCCCACCCGGCAGG
>NW_009224438.1:554-3216 GCF_000690835.1 Fulmarus glacialis | reverse complement strand
GCCCCCCCGGCGGGGCCAGGTGAGCCGGCAGGCAGCGGCGGGACAAGACGCACGCCCGGTCACTCCGGTACCCTGACAGCTTTTTGATGTTCGGTAATTGCTTTCCTGCTACGACTCTTTTAAGCAGAGAGCTTCTGGCCAAAGCAATTTGTTCCCCATCAATTTATATTTCCTGGTTTCTGCATGCGAGGTAGGGGAGGGAAAACAAAGAGGGCGAACGAGAACAAACCGAGCTGGGACCCGCTCCGGCAGCCCTGCGCAGAGGGAAAGGTGGGAAGGATTTGGCTCCCTTGGTGCTGGCGGAGCCACCTTCAGGCAGGCAGGACACGGCAGCCCATCTCATCCAGACAGCAACGAGTCGTCCTTCCGACGTGCTTTGCTCACCCCTGCAACCAACCTCCAGCTGCTCATCCCTACCCGACAGGTTTTGGGGGGAGGGCTGCCATCCCAGGGGCTCCGCGGGGGATCCGTGCTGCCCCGAAAGGCTCTTCTTGGTTCTTTAAGCTCTTCCCTGCTCCTCCTGCAGCGCTGCCTGAAGCTGCTGTGAGTAGAGTTAATCTCGGGCAGTTTAAGGAGTCGTTGAGTGGGGCTTGGCAGATGATGGATGTCGAAACCATTACCGGCGAAGCTCCGTGGAGCTGTTTAAAACTGAATTCTCCCATGTAAATTTCTGCTTCATCAATCCCGATGACATGTCAAACATTGCTATTGTTTCCCGAACAAATTGGACGACATGCCCTTTCCTGCAGATTTGCCCACGAAAGCAGAACCGCTCGCCGGCTCCTCGCTTTTGTCTCCGGCTCTGCCGGCCCGCAAGCCGGTGGGGAAGGAGGGACCCGATGGCCCTTGATGGGACAAAAGGGAGACGTCCGAAATATCTGTGCTTGGGGGATGGAGACGGATGGAGGGCTGGGCCGTTGGGTATTTGCGATTCACGTGCCGGGTGCCCATGCCGTGCTGCAGCTCAGTAAATTAATCCTTTGGGTTATCCAGGCTTCCTCCCCTCGCCGCTCTCCCGGAGTTTAGCTGCGCAAATGTGGTTTTTTTAGAAATGGTCTGCGCCGGTGACAGCTCATAAAAGTACAGATGTGGACCCGCATTTTCATCCTGCCCTTTTGCAGGCTCCAGTGGGCAAATCCCGCTTTAATATTCTGGGCAGGAGAGGAGCAGCCGTAAAAGCCATTTGATTGCTTCTCCAGGTGGAACCCCAGGAAACTTCCAGCCAGATGCCTTTCCTCCCCCGGCTGCGGGGATGGATGCGTGGGTGCCGGAGGGGGACCAGCCGCGGGAAAACAGCTGGCACCCAGGGATCGCAAAAGGCTCCGCAAAGCCGTCGGCTCGGTGGGATTTGGGGTATTCTGCAGGCGGGTTGCGTGTGCTCCCCGGGAGCCCTCGGCATCGCTTTGCAAAGGGGGTGCGTGTCGCCTTCCCAGGGGGTTCGAGCATCTTGAGCATCTTTTTTACCCTTAGAGGGGAAACGTTTGGTAATGCAGAAACGAGCGTAGATCCAAAATTAAACGTGCAGAGGGTGCATGGTTTTGCTTTTTGCATATTCCCTGTCACGCTCAAGTAACCTGCACCATTACCCTGCATTATGTCCATGATGTTCAGTTGCCAGGAAAGCCATCAAGCAGGCATCACCTTCCACCTCCCCTGGTGTAAATCAGGGTAATTAATTAGCCCGGCTGGTGAGGTGGTGTACGGGGCAGAGTTAGGCTGCCTGGCTCCTCGGGAGCGGATCGTTTTGCCTCGCTGGCAGTTTTGGCTGGCCCGGCATCACCGCAGCTTGGGGTCCAGCCCACCCTCCTGGCTCAGCTCCCCAGGGCCCCACCGCCTCCCACGCCGAGCGGCTCTGTGCTAACCTTCTTTTAACCTTCCTCCTTCCCTATATTTTTTTTCCCCGGCAGAAGAAAATTACACTTTCCCAGTGTTGTCTGTCACCGCAATAAGCACTTACAAGTGCAATTGTACGGGGCCAAATGAAGGGAATTAGTTTTGCCTGTGCTTTGTGGCACTCTCAGGCCCCCTGTAAATCATTATCTCATCACCAGCCGATCCAGGTGCATGGAAAATGCCTTTCTGGGTTCTGCTCTCCTACCAGCCGCTTAGGGATTAATGGGACCTAGGGCCTCACAGAGGTTGTGGGCACAGAAGTAACGGCTGGGAAAAATCCTGGCTGGGAGGTCGAGGGCCAGCTCGTACCAGGCGATGCTCGAGGATGCTCAGAGCGCTCAAGGATTTTGGGGACAGAGGACCCAGGGCCCTCATTGGCCGGGGTCCTTTGGGGGTTTGCCGCCGCGATGCGCAGCCACCTGGGCTGGTGGCGGGTGTTAGGATGGGGGTGTAATACCATTATCAATTTGTTGAGGGAAGCTGGGGTGGGCGGATGGTAGATTAAACCCCCCCTCCTCCCCAGGTGTTTCCATTTGGAAAAGCAGCCAGGCTCTGGCTGGGATGGGGCATCTTCATAGATGTCCTCCCTGGTGTCCTCCAAGGAGCAAGGTGCACCCCAGAGGGGGCTTGGTGCCGCTCGCTCGACGGGCATCTCTCCGGGCAGATTTTGTTCCATTTTGCTGGATGCAATTGCAATGCACTCGAAAAGTAAATCACATCTTAGCAGCGGAGAGGAAAATCGGGAAAATCAGTAGGTCTGAAACGTTGG
>NW_009224438.1:0-501 GCF_000690835.1 Fulmarus glacialis | reverse complement strand
GGAATTTACCACCCGAGCTGGGGAAGCGTTTGGGGGCGAAAAAATGAATTAATTCAGGCTAGTTTTCATGCCTTTGCCCCTCTGCCACCCCGTGGAGTGGCAGGTAAGCGGTGCACGGGGGTAAAGCTGTGCTTAAGCTCCTGCTCTGCTGTCAAGGGTAATCAAGGCCATCGATAAATCAGGAAGGTTTCAGGAATGGGTTGTGTTCCACGCCAGTCCTAAAATATAGCCTTTTGCTGGTATCCGGACGTAAAATGTGTCTTTGACCCTGCTTTTTCACAGACCTGTTGGTGTCTAAGAAATCCAGACAGGACTCAATTTAGAAAATATACTGGGAGAGAAGAAGGATATTTTGGGGCTTGTATTCCACTTTCCTCACCTAAAAATAAAATTTTCTGCTCCTTTTTCCTGCCGCCGCTCATGCATATTTAATATATTCATTAGAGAAAAGACTTTAAAACATACATAAATCTTGCCTTGCTCATCCAGAGCTGACACACT
>NW_009224437.1:0-721 GCF_000690835.1 Fulmarus glacialis | reverse complement strand
TTTCCCTCCTTCAGTTCAAGTTTTCCCCCTTTCAATTTGAGTTTTCCCTCCTTTAATTCGAGTTTTCCTCCTTCAATTCGATTTTCCCGCCTTCAGTTCGAGTTTTCCCCCCTTCAATTCGAGTTTTCCTCCTCTAATTCAATTTTCCCTCCTTTAATTTGAGTTTTCCCTCCTTAATTTGAGTTTTCCTTCTCTAATTCGAGTTTTCCTCCTTTGATTTGAGTTTTCCTCTCCCTTTATTCGAGTTTTTCCTCCTTTAATTCAATGTTTTCCCCTTTGATTTGAGTTTTCCCTCCTTCAGTTCAAGTTTTCCCCCCTTCAATTTGAGTTTTCTTCCTCTAATTCAATTTTTTCTCCTTTGATTTGAGTTTTCCCCCCTTCAATTCGAGTTTTCTCTCCTTCAAGTTTTCCTCCTTCAGTTCGATTTTCCCCCCTTCAATTCGAGTTTGCCCTCCTCTAATTCAATTTTTCCTCCTTCAATTCGAGTTTTTCCTCCTCTTATTCAATTTTTTCCTCCTCTAATTCGATTTTCGCTCCTTTAATTCAGGTTTTCCCTCCTTGAATTTGAGTTTTCCCTCCTTTAATTTGAGTTGTCCCTCTTTTAATCCAATTTTTTCCTCGTTTAATTTGATTTTGTCCTTTAATTTCATCTTCTCCTCCTTTAATTTGTTTTTTTCTCCTTTAATTCATTTTTTCCCTCCTCTACTTCAATTTCCCCCCC
>NW_009224436.1:3434-13454 GCF_000690835.1 Fulmarus glacialis | reverse complement strand
AGCCATCTGGTCATGGTCCTGGGCAACTGTCTCTATGTGGCCCTGCTTGAGCAGGGGAGTTAGACCAGATGACCTCCAGAGGTACCTTCTGACTTCAACCGTCATGTGATTCTGAAATAGTTCTGGGCTACTAATGGCCTGAGACTTTAAGTGCTTTCATCCTCATGGAGAGGGTTGGGGTATGTAATAGGAGTCTGTGATATCTCTATCTAGGGATGGATATTAGATGGTACAGAAAAATACTGTAATGCTGTAATTTGAAATTTGGTTCTTCCTCTGTATATGTCACATATATACAAGATACACTGTGGACCTCTGCAAATGCTTCACTGAACGCACGAGTGTGTTAGAAATCTTATGGTCTGATCTGCACAGCGATGCCAGCTGAAATACGTTCTTACAGTGACTTTTTATAATGTGCTTACTCAATAGGTAAAACGTTCTAGGAGTAAAGGAGGACTGGCTGGGCCTGATGGTACAAAGTCAGTGTTTGGACAGATGTGTGCTAAAATGAGTTCCTTTAGCCCTGATAGCCTTCTGCTTCCTCATCGTGTTTGGAAAGTCAAGTTTGTTGGTAAGAAGATTCTCCACCCCCCCCACCTATTTTGCACTTAACTTTACAGTTTTCTTCAGATTTACTTTTTTGGAGGACCTGAAGGAAGGAAGGAATATAGGAAAACAATCTATGTGTGTAGGCAGAGGAAGGTGCTTAAAATGTTTGGAAGCAAAAAAGCCTTTTTAAATCATTTTATAAAAAACCTCAAGATTAGTGGAAATGTGTCCGTAATTGTCCTCAAATTCGGGGGGCAACTCTTTTGCTAACAACAAACATTCTGGAAAACCTAAACTTGTTTTTCAGCTCTCTGAATTGCTAAATAATCCTGGCTAGCTGGTTTTACTGGTAGGGTTGTTTTTACAATTCACATATTACTTTGAACTTTTTGATGAAAAATATTTTAGATTGAAGAGCCATTCTATCTACTGTATATGAGATATATAAAATCTATCTACTTTAAAATGTTACTTAGGAATCGCATTGCTTTGGCTTTCTTTTTCTACCTCTATTCTATTTTATTTTAATTAGTGTATAACACAAAAATATTAGTTACACTCTGGCAAAATAGTATTTTTGACACTGTGATATGTTCTATAATCTTCTAAATAATATGATTTGCAATGAACTTGAAATATCCAAATATAAAGCAAAACATAAAGGGTTTTCATATGAACAGATATGACAGTGTAGCTTTTAGTAAACTTTTGTTTACTCAATCATCCCCGTGGATGGAAATACAGTTTATTTCAATGCTTCATTTATTTTTAAAAGAACATTTAATTTTAAGCCTTTTTTCTTCTCCAAGGTGAATCTGTGGATGATTGCGGTGGAGGTTATAGTGAATCAATAGCAGAAATGTGCGAGGAGCTACAGAATGGGCTGACCCCTCTGTTAATTGTGACACCAAATGGAAGAGATGAATCTGGAGCAAACAGAGATTGTTTCCTATTAAATCCTGCTGCCAAGTCCCTCTTGCATATGAACATGTTTCGTTTTCTTGGTAATTTCGTAGCAACATTGTGACATTCTACTTGCATTACATGATCAGAATATTGGGAATCTAATAAAAAAAAATTTAAAATATTATGTTTAAACTTACAGGAGTACTTTTGGGCATTGCTATCCGGACTGGCAGCCCTCTGAGCCTCAACCTGGCTGAGCCAGTGTGGAAACAGCTTGCAGGAATGAACCTAACAATTGCTGATCTCAGTGAAGTAAGTGTGAAGTTTCTGAGTAGGATATAACTTAGAGAAGACAAGCAGACTCTAGCATAAATTTTTCTCCAGTGATTGGCTTCCCTTGTTGCTATATATTTGTATTTTGACTGGCCTTTTACATTTTGAGCCAGTATATAAGGGTGACTTGTACTCACTGTTAAAACTGTAAATTTACAAGTCGTTCAAAAGTAGTTAAATAAGCTATTTGAATTCTAGAGCATTCTCAAATCTTCTCGTGGGTTTGACTAGACAAATGTTTGTGGTTGAACTCCTACTTTCCAGTAGACCTTTCTGTAGCTGTTACTGTCTGTTGTGCCAAGATGCAGTAACTGATTGGGTGCATACGCCTACACTGTTTTGAAGTAAAAGAAAATTAGTTCAAACTACTACTGAAAATAGTTTGTGCCCACATACTGAACATCACAAACTTTCAATTTCTGTTTACTGAGCTCGATAAATGTGGCGTAAGAGTTAGGTCTTTGTTACAAAGAAGAGTTCCTTCTCAAATACTGTCACGTAGAAATGCACTTACTGTAAAAGCATTGAGTCATTTACTTGTCAGTAAGGGGATTTCTTTTGTACCAAAACCAGCATTGGACTTTGTAGATGTGATTATGTTTTTAAGCTTTAAATCCATTTTCTTACATAATACAGTTTCTAGGCAAATGCTCCCCAAAAGGATTGAAATCTAAAACACATGCACCCTCCCACATCCCAGCATAATGAAATTTTGTGTAAAATACGAAGGCATTTTATGACTTGGAAACTCAGTTAGATGGGTTATGGTCAGATACTGGACAATGCTTTTGGTAGATGACACATGATGCACTGCTTTTGGTCTCCAAGAGATGCTGTTGTATAGTGCTAGTAAACTCACTTTAACTGGGGCTTGTTATTTTCAAAAGGTTGATAAAGATTTTATTCCTGGGCTTATGTACATTCGAGACAACGAAGCTACTTCAGAAGAGTTTGAAGCTATGAGCCTCCCATTCACTGTGCCTAATGCAAGTGGTCAAGATATTCAGTTGAGCTCCAAGTACACCCATATTACACTGGATAATAGAGCTGAATATGTGAGGCTGGCAATAAACTACAGGTTTGTTGAATAAGTCATTCAAATTATTGACATGAATAAGAATTTTCTTTTAAAAAATATGTAAAAATTTTTAAACAATATACTACTTTAACCTCTTATGTACAAGTATTTTAATATTTTCATGTGATTGTGGTGTTGATTTTCTGATTTCTTTTAATCTCTCTAAGGAGAAAAGATTGAACTTAATTTTTAGGAAACAAAATAAACAGGCAGGTATGGCTCTAGATTTTAATAGGTGTCCTGACAAGGCAGTTTTGGCAGTCAGTTTTACAGGTGGAGAAAATGCCCCATCCATCTAGTTCTTCCTGTGTGATAAAGTAGTAGGCTTGATCATTAAGTTCTTTGTGAAGAGAGCTTAGATTTTGTACTACTGCTCCCACAGTTTTTTATATGATCAGTTGTAGTCAAGAGCAGTCCCAGATGAATTCTTATTATGTTCTTATCTAAGTTAGAATATGCAAACTGAAATGTTCATTCCCTGGACACCATAAAATAAGTCTGATACCTATGTGCAGACAAGTAGATTCACCCACAAGTGCCCAAAACCTGAACATTGCACTGGAATCAGTGGGAAATAATTGTTCAGTATTTGAGAAGACAGGCCTTTGGTTACTTAAATACCTAGATAGCTAATCTAGACAAGTACATCTAAGAAGCAACCATAGGCATCTTGTTATGTGAAACAGTGGGCCTAGTGCCTATTGAACTGTGGAAATATAGATAATTTGGACGAGAAACTGATTCATAGTTTATTCTCTCAACCATAGTTAACTGTTTTAGAGAGTGCTTGAGCAAGACTTTATCATCACTATATACTTATTATTAGCTTATTAGTTTGTAGTTATAGTGTCTGCCAACAACTACTTAAATATGGTAAGTCTTTGTTCTGGGTTTTTTTTTTTTCCACTTCCTATAAATTGTTCTGAACCAGTACTTAAACCTATTTTTGACAGCAGAGAGGAATTTAATTTGGAATGGTTAAATGATATGCCTGTATAAAATGTTACATTCCTTTGAAGAAATGGTTTTGTTTTCTTGCCAATTCTGGCTATCCTCAAAGGACATGAGCAATTCTAAAGCATTTTGCAGTTAAAAGTCCTTTGGGAGAAACATTTAAATGTTTAGATTAAGTATTAAGTTTTTTAATTATATGAAGCCCCTGAAAGAAAAATTAGCACCTGAATAGAATCCGTGTGAAAAAGTTGATGCATAAGACCACATTTGTCCTGACACCTTTCTTTATTTTGGTGATAACAAGCCTGAGGACAGGACTTGTCAATGATGCAAATCTCTGCTCTGGAGAGCTCTGTAAAACATCTCAGAAATTATTTGACAGGGAAAAAAAATGCAAAACACAAATCATGGGCGGCAGCAGAAGCAGCAGAGTGTTAGATTTATCTGTGTCTGTCTTGAAATACAGCAACTCCTGTCCTCAGACATCATGGTTTAGTTCAGACCCATATTTCTTTTACCATAATGTCTGTCTAGTGTTGGGAATGTTTGAGGACAGAGTTTCGAAGCACAAAAGAGTTTCTTTTCCCAAGAGCATGTTGTTTCCAAATGGAGTATTGGTTTGTTCTTGCCAGGCACAGCACATGAATAATACTGGAAATAAAATATCCTAAACATTGGGAGGTATCTCTCCACACTGAGCTTGCTGTGCAATATGAATTGGTGTAGAAACTGGTATAAGTCAGGTATCTTGTGTGATAAATATTTATTAATGTTCCTTGGCACATAGCTGGAGACTTGGGGAGAATGGTTAAAGTTTCCTTGATATTACAGTAATTGCTAGAAATAATTGCTAGAAATGGTGTTCATAGAAACTCTGAAAATGTGTCTCTGCAGACTTCATGAATTTGACGAACAAGTTGCAGCAGTTCGTGAGGGGATGGCCCGTGTTGTTCCAGTTCCTCTACTTTCGCTTTTTACAGGATATGAACTGGAAACTATGGTATCAATTTCTGTTTTGCTACTCTGCCAGACTAACTTGGAGTGAGATTCTTCACTTATATCTTACTAATCCAAACCCACATTAAATATTATTTACAATGCTTGCTCTGTGATTGCAAATATTTTGTCCAAGGAAAGACTAGAAAATGTTTAATTGCCCTCTTAGTATTAATAAGATTATTTTGATATAGCTGGGCAGTGATGTAATGAATTATTTTTGGAAGAAACAAACAAACAAAGCCAAAAAAACCCACAAAAGAGGGACCCAGGAGGTGAATTGGAGATATTTGTCCCAAGTAAAATGTTTAATTCTTTATGTGATTCAGGAATATGAAAGAAGGTTCATTGAAGTCCCCTGATGGGAAGATGTATATTTAGTATTATTGTAATAGGAGACTATGTGCAGCACTTCAAATATTTGAATGTTCATTTTGTCAGTGTAAAAGCTGATTAAATATTTTAAAGGAATGGAGGGAACAAATCGCCTGTAATTCATTTGATCAGACTTTTGTAGCCTATCACTATATTTTATTTTTCAGGTATGCGGAAGCCCAGATATTCCACTTCACCTTCTGAAATCTGTAGCAACTTATAAAGGCATTGAGCCAACTGCTTCCTTGATACAGTGGTTCTGGGAAGTGATGGAATCCTTCTCCAATACAGAGCGATCTCTCTTCCTGCGTTTCGTGTGGGGCAGAACAAGGCTGCCGAGGACTATTGCAGACTTTAGAGGGAGGGACTTTGTTATTCAGGTAGGGTGTGTGGGATGGGGTGTGGGATTTTTATTTTAAAAAGCAGGTAGGGGAGAAGTAGTAGCATGCCATAACAGGAGAACAGGCTGATTTCATTAAACTGTTTATGCAGCATTACATTGTAGATTCGACAGTGCAACAGAGACCAATAATATGTATAAATATTTTTCTCTCTTGACTTGAGCAAGTGGATATTCGTTTCATTTCCCACCCATTTGCTTCTCTGGATTTTGATAGTTTTCCACTGTCAGTCATCAACTGTTTTTGCTGCCATTTAGTTAGCATTTCATTCAGCTCAGTAACCATTTCAGCTAAATTAAAAAACCACAATCTTCAAATCATATTTTGGTATTTGCTGAAGTAATATAATCTTTTTTAGATTGTTCCCAACCACATTTTCATAGTCAAAGAAGCTCATATGTGTCTGAATTTATTTATTTACTTAGAGTAGGGAAAATGGATTTGGTCTTTTCATTGTTCTTTTAAGAAACTTCAGCATCAGAATCACAAATCTAACATGCTGTTAAAAAAAATTCTCAAGTATTATTCTGATATTTATTTGTCGTTTGGACAGTGAATCAAAAATACTACGCTTTTTGTTTTCAACAGGTATTGGATAAATACAATCCTCCAGACCACTTCCTTCCCGAGTCATACACTTGCTTCTTTCTCCTGAAGCTGCCCAGGTATTCCTGTAAGCAAGTACTAGAGGAAAAACTGAAGTATGCCATTCATTTCTGCAAGTCTATAGACACTGATGATTATGCCCGGATAGCGCTGACAGGAGAGCCAGCGGCTGATGACAGTAGTGATGATTCTGATAATGAAGATGCAGATTCTTTTGCTTCAGATTCTACGCAAGACTACTTAACAGGACATTAAAAAAATAATATAAGGGATAGTTGTCACAAGCACTGAGGCAAAACGCCAAAATGACAATGAAGCCAAGGACAGTTTAGGTCTCAGAATATAGAGTATGTAGTCAGAGGGATGGTAATCTTCTGAACATGGGGAAAGTGTGTTTGCTACTCACAGTAGGAATTAAGGGTTACAGCTTAAACCATCAGCTTAGAATAAATGGCACAGTAATGGGCATTTAACATTTATTTTAAGAGCTGAAACTGGCCCCCCATAATGCTGCACTACATTTAGAACCTTTGTGTTTACTGAAGTGTTGTAAATGTTTATATAAATATGGTAGTGCAGCATCCAAAAGGCAGTGAAACCTTTCAATTGTGGGTGCAATAGGTTTTTTCACATTAAGTGTTGTGTTCTGTGCATCTTCTTGATTGTATATTGGAAATACTGTGCAACAACTGAATAGTATTATAAATATTTCAATTAACTTTACTAGAAGTTTGTTAAAAATTTTTGGACATTGAATTAACATTATTCCTTGAAATTCTTCTATAGATAATAAAAACAGCCAATAGTTTCACCTCCACCCCTGGTTTGTATATTTTAGCTTATGCATTATTTATCTCAAATTTGATACCTTTCTGTGAACAGCATCATAATTCTTATCATGGAAAGTGTACTGTATATAATTTGTGCCATGTAAATGCAAAAGTTATAATTTCCCTCCAAATAAAAGTTCTGCCACAGAAAAAAATAGTATGTGTTTTTTTTAACAGTAATACAGCTGTTACATGGGATGAATGGCTCTACTAAGAAATGTTTCTGCAGTTTACAGCTGTTGACCAAACGTTGCTGGTGCTGCTCCACCAGTATGTAGCTATAGTAGGTGCATTGCCATAGGCAGAACGTGAGCTGTAGTAAACTCAGAGCAAGTCTACACAACACATTATTGGTAGCGGTTAGGTACGCTTTGTTTACACAGTTGTTCCTAATGCTACTGTTGTCAGTAATGGTAAATTTGTTCTTGGACACCTAGGAAAAAACATGCTTTTGAGGAAGTGTAAGGGACAGATGTCTTCAAGTACCTGAATGTGAGTAGAAGAATATGATGACAGCCGTATAACATATTGTCTCTGAGAAAATTAGATCATTTTACAAGGCTTGATCACGAAATATTGCACATCCAGAGTAGCCTGTTTGAATAACTCATTGAAATCAAGTGGTGTTCAGGCAGGTATTATGTGTTTAGTACACAGTGTAGGCACTAGTTTTTCCAAGTAGGAAAATAAGATTTAGTTGTGCCAAAGCACTAGTATTTTACTTTAAAATCTAGTAAAAGGTGATGTCATATCTTTCCTTCACTAATTATTAGGATAGGTATATGTGAATATTTAACATTTTACAATTCAGAGCTGATTCTTTTTTTTTTTTTTTAGTGTGTGTATTTGACTTCTACTCCAACTTCTGTAAATTTAAATATTAACTCTGGTCATGAAATCAGTTTTCCTGAGTCATACTTGATATTTCAAAATGCTAGTGAAACTACCTATTTGTTGTCACGATGTCAGAGTTTTGAAATTCATGAGCTTTAGAGACCTCTATTTCGTGCTGAAGATCTCTTGCGATAAATGCTCCTGTCCCGATCCTCTGTCTCACTAGAGGTTCCACAAGTCAGGCCTGTGTCCTGATCTCCAGATTTTCTCTCTCTGCTGATGAAAAAAGCTGAGTCTTTTTTGAGTCTTAAAAAAGATGCAAAACCCAAAAACCTTAAGCAACCTCTTTTATCTTTGCTGCTGAATTGAATTTCTCCTGAGGTAAGGGGTGGAGAATCTAGTACAGAAGTGCTCATGTGGCCGTCTGCTGTCCTTCGCCATGGTAACACTGGACCCCTGTAGGCATCCAGCTCGATCAAAGAGATTCTATAGTCAGCTTTTCAGGAGATGTGATGGATGAGTCATGCCCAAATGCCACAAGCCCAAGGACTGAGACCGAGTTCAATTGCCATTCCTGAATTTCAAACCCCGTTTCAGGAGCGTATGAATTACCGTAACATGGAGAAGTTTTGTAACTTGCTTAGGAAAGAAAAAGAATGCTGGAGTTTTTCTTCCAAGAAAAGCAAAAAGGAAGTATCTGTTATGTAAGGAAGCAGTTTACGTTGTTAATTAGTGAACCGCATAAAAGAAGTTTTTTAGGTCTCCTTCTTTGCTTTCCCATCCTAGCAGAAGAGTCTGCCCTTTTACAGTGTGAAATGCTTGTCGCCTATGGCCTGACTTACAGCATTTCTGAGTAGCCAGTTGTTGTTTTTGAAAAAAACATTGTTTCAAGTGGTCAAAAAATGGGATTTGCTCTTAATTGGCTTTTAGCTGCAAATTCCTAGTCTGAGAAGGAAAAGGTCTCAACCTTGCAAATGAGGAATGGATTGCAAGCGCTCCTTTCCCTTCTTCATATGTTACTTCCCTGTAAAACCAAAGATGGTGGTTTGATTTCTTGCAAAGCTTTACCATTATGAAATTGCAGAAGACAGAGAAAAATCCTTTCCCATGTTGAAAATTACTCCTTGTTGCCTGGGTAAATTCCTGATACCTCTAAAACCACCTCATGGCTGCTAAACAACCTGTGAATAAGGAGAGAAGGTCACTGAGTCCCATCAGGGAGTTTAGGGGACATGGACCATTTATAATCACGGTATTTGTTCCTTAACATCATGTTAGTCAAAGAAGTCTTTAGGCCAGCATATATAAGTATTTGCCTCCCCTGCAAGCATCGTTATCAGCAGACTATGTGCAAAACTAAACCATGCAGCACTCTTCTAGAAAAAAGGGAAGCAGCAGCTTCCAAAGATCTCACGGGTAGAATATTTTCACTTTTTAGTTTAAAGAAAATGTACGGATGTGTAGTTTCCTGTAGATGTTGCCTTTCAAGGTTAATCTCCTGATGAATCTTACAATTAAAAATTACAGTTAACTAAAACATGCCAACATGGTTCTTTTACTCAACTGGGGTTCAAGGGTGTGAGATTGGTGGAAAAGTTATTCTATGGTGGAGTCATGTCCTTATCTTAAGTGAGAACTGCAGCAAAACAACACAATTGTGAATGTGACACACAAACTATTTGTGAATTGATGCTCCTAATACTTGGAAAAGATTCTGCTGATTCGCATGTTTGTCTCAAATGTGAATGTTGATGGTGTATCTTCAGCCTTGCATTTAGTCATCTGATGGCTGGCGAGTAAGATTGTGCAAAGATCTCACAGAAACACAGAGCAGAATTGTTTCAGTTGTTTCCTGACTGCGGTAGTCCTTGATCAGCTCTCCAGCGAGTTTGGGTGTGGTGCGCTGGCATCATGACCTGAAAAAGGTTTCAGAAGAAGCATTTTGAGAAGCTTGTTGGAGGACGTGGAGTCATGCGTGTGATATAATACAAATTCCTCTAGGATTCTTTTCTATAAACAGGTCAGTGTTAAGTGAAAAGAAACTTAATCCTTACTGGGCACTTGCATATACTCGCTACTGATGATAAGCCCTAATAAGGATGGCGTACAGCGCTTCTAGAAAATAAAGTCCAAGATAGGGGTACACCTTCTTGTT
>NW_009224436.1:0-3403 GCF_000690835.1 Fulmarus glacialis | reverse complement strand
GTGGGGGGCAGGGGGGGGGGGGGGGAGCGCAAAAAGTGCCAATGTGGTTCAGTCTCGGTGGTCAGCTGAGCTTTGGTACCCTGTTTAGCAGCAACTCATAGGAAAAGAAAATGCAAGAAAGTGCAAAATCAAAATGCACGAAAATAGGATGCTTGCAGCTCTTTATGAAAAGTATGACCTGTGGCCAAGACATGACAGTTAATGTTTCTTCCCAAGCCAGCATGCCATTTCAAAGGTCCAAAAGGGGAGAAATTAAAGAGTGACCAAGTAGATGAAGCTGTGATTTTTTTTTTTCCTAGAAGACCGATTTTTGAATTAATTCTTCTTTGTAAAGTATTTCACCACTATTTTGAAGAAAAGATGCTCTTCAGCTTCAGAAACTGACCTGTTTTGCGCAAGTTCTTTCCGTGATTTCCAAGTGATAATTTTCCTGTTTGTTCTGATACGTTTGACATTTGTGGCACGAACATGTGATTTGCCAACCACAAATTATGAAACCATTCTAATGCTTCGACCTAGTAGTTAACAGATGAAGCAGGTTTGCTTTATTATAGCTTTTGATACTGTCCCTTCCTTTGTAACGTTCTTTTATAAGTAAACTAAGATGACCTCTTAAAGGAGGTGGAGGTAAAGCTGCATGCAAAGTGTGAAGGTCCCTCCTAAACTGGAAAAACTTTTTGAGTAAGACTCTTGGATGTGTCCTTCCTGGTTCTGCTGCTTCTCAAGTTTTGCATCAGTTTCATCACATTGACTTAGAAGCACCCTTAAAAATAAACTAGAGAACAGGGTCCACGTCCAAAGTGAAGCTGATAGTAGAAGGGCAATGCAAAAGTCAAAGGATTATGAAGTCCTGTGCACAGAAGGAGGAAAGCAAATGCATGAAATACTTGTGTATGGGGGCCAGGTGGGATTTGGGCTGGCCTGAGCGAGTTGCTCTTCCTCCATGCTCCTGCAGAGGATGGGGGATTCCTGGGGGAGAACGGGCTGGACAAAACCAGGAAGGAAATGGACTTTTTGTAGTGCAAATCAGGCACCTTCCTTCCTGTGATCCCGGGGGCTGCTGCTTCCTGGCAGAGACACTGACCAGGCTCCAGTCTGTGGCACTCATGCGAGTGGAGTTACCCGTGTGGGGTAGAGCCCAGCTGCCTTTGGAATTTTTCATTTTGGAACAAAGGAAGCCATTTTACTTGCAGGTGTGGATCTACTGGACAATGAGTCGCCAACGCCAATAGGAGGGATTAAGGATTTAGGCTGATGGTACCCAGTTGGTACGGTCATGTTGCCTCTGTCACTGCAATAAAGTGACTTAATTTAATAGCACCGACCTGTCGTATGATGGACCATACTACAAGTACTAGAGGATGAAAATACACTGCAAAATGGTTGGTATGGTCTAGGAGCCAGCTGCCTGGGAGCATGTTGGTCCCCTTGGGTGCATATGACCTCGGCAGAGCGACAGGAATGTGGTGGGATGTTTTATGGCTGTTACCATATCGTTAAGGGATGCTAAGAGTGTGGCTGCCTCCTCCGGCCACCCTGGCCCAGGACCTTGCTGCCCAGATGCTGGAGCCTGCCCCGGGGACCTGGGAACAACGACGGGGCTACCCCTTTCCCCTTTGCAGGTTCAACCAGTGGCGAAGCTGCGCACGTATATGGACATGGACACACACAGGACACTGACGCGGCCAGTCCCACACACCGTCCCCACCCCAGTCTCTAGGGGATAAAGACCCCCACCTGCTCCAGTAGCTGATGCTGAGACCCCACTTGTGCCAGTAGCTGGCACCTATTTTCACTCACACCCACACAGACCTCACCGGTAGCCGGCACTCAGTCCTTGCGGCACACGTGCACGTGGGATAGAGAGTGCGATCACGCAGAGAGATAGTTAAAAAAAGATTTAATAAGAAGATGTAAGAAGACAGGACAGACTGCGGTGATCAGGCCTAGGGCTCAGTCAGACAAGCGTGCTGACCATTTTAGATGTGACCAGCCCCCTTCATACCCTTTTGTGTCTGCTCCCTCCGTCCCTCCCTGCTCCTCTTCCCCTGTGCATCTCTCATCAGCGGGCACAGTCCCACCCACCCCCTCCAACACCCTGGACCCTCAGGTTTGCATCTCTATCAATCAGTTGCAAAGTCCCAGTTTGCCTTCGGGTTCTTGCTAGCCCACCAGTTAGTGACTGAACAGCTTTATTTCTGGTTACTGTGCTGGTTAACACTAATTGCCCAGGTTTCAGGGGCTTATGTGTTTGTATCCCTCCCTTTCCTTATCCTCCTGATTGATAAAATAAGCATTCCCACGCTCCACACATCCTTACCAACTAGTGTGACTGACCAGGTTTGTTCTCATTCTGATCTCCCCCATCATGTGTCAGTCAGTTTGTCTTTGTTCTTGTTTATGGCTGCTTTGACCAGATACCCTCAAAGGAGCGGACGCTCTCCTTCCACATACCCTTGCAAGTATTGTCAGACATGATTTATTAGTCGGCTGTGCGGCTGAGGAATTAGCTTTATGGTGCCCTCTCTGGAGATGATCACTGAGGCATGGAGAAAAGGACATCCAAATGTCAGTATTGATGGTAAGCATGCAAAGAAGCAGATTTATACCTAGCAGGGTGAAATGTTCTCTTCAAGAGCAGCTTCACAGTGCTGGTGTGTGTCTGACAAGGACTAGGTAGACAGCTGGAAGATACGTAGAGAGGCACAGAGGCAGCCAGTTTTCTTAACCAGATGCCAACTCCTCTGCATGTACAGTTCTCCCTGACCCCGTCAAGGCTTGCTGATCATTTAGGAGAGAGACAGGTTGCCGTTCTTTGCTGCAAGAGTCCTCTAGCACCTTCCTGCAGCCTCAGCCAGAGCCGTGTGTCTGCTGGGGGAATGCCACAGCTCTGGCTGGGTCTCCTCTGCCCCAGGTGAGCCTAGCTCTCACAGCACCCCAGTGCAGAGGTGTTTTTGGTTCATGGCCTTACAGCGTGACTGCTCACAGCTATATTAGATTGAGGTTGGTGCTGACCCTCTGTTGCCAGTGCTCAGTTTAATACAGTAGTGTGGGTACGCCTGTTGGCCTGGGAGGAGAAACTGAATGGTAGAGCAACGAAGCAGCAAATGACAGTCCTTCAGGCAGCTCTGGAAGCAACCAGTGAGTTAAGCCGTCGCACTGGCATTTTGTTTTTTCAAGGACCATGTCGGCACTCAAATGCTAGTGAAAGCCATGCAGGGGGGTTTCCCCTCCGCTTGCCCCCTGCCCTGGCTGGGCTGTGGTGCTGCTCTCTTGGGGCAGGGAAGACCTGTATGCTGGATCGATAAAGTGGCTCCTTCCTCATCCCCTGCCCGAAAGCTGTTGGTGGCTGTTTTTCAATGGGATCGTTTCCTTTCAGGGGATCAGGCCCAGCCAGCACGGG
>NW_009224435.1:2416-7245 GCF_000690835.1 Fulmarus glacialis | reverse complement strand
ACGAGGCACATTTTTTCGGGGACATCCAGCACTGGTGCCACCTCGGTCTCTCCCCAGGGATCTGCACCCTCCGACCCAGCGGTCACTTTGGCTCCTGCACGGGAAGGTGCGAGGTCCCTCAGAGACCCCTCGCCCGGGGAGGACCCGGCCGTAGCCCTGCCAGCATCCTACCTTCTTCTTTGATTTGAAGACGTTGCACCTGAAGGAGTTGTTAGCGCCGTCCCTTGCGATGTAACTAAATATTTTCAGGTCTTGCGAGTCGTGAGACACGTAGAAGATTCTAGAGAGACAAAGGGAATTAAATACCCAGGGGAGTCTCTGCCCCCAGACAACCTTGGAGGCTCCCGTGTGTCCCCAGGACGGCTGGCTCACAGCACCCAGGACCAGAGGAACGAGGCGGGGCCCATGCACCCTGCGATCTCCAAGGCAGGAGGCGACAGATTTAGAGAGTGTTTCTGGCTTGATGGAAAACCTTCTGGTTCTGAAGTAGGCAAAAGCTTTTCAAAGATGCTGTGGGAAAGCTAAAAAATCTATAGTATTGGACAGCGTGTGTCTATTTTTAGCCCCAGCAATTAATCCCTGCCCGGGCTGCAGCGTGGCAGAACTGCCCGTACGGCGAACGTCCTGCCCGCCCCGGTGCAGCCAGCCCGGGGACCCCGCACGGGGCCATTCTCAGCAGCGGGCGGGTGGCACAGCACAAAGGCCAGCGTCCCCCGGGTGCCTCTCCCAGGGATGCTGACTGTACTCGGAGGATTTCTCTCTCTCCTGTTCAGGCTGACTTTTTCTTCTCCCCATGCTACAAAACCATTTTTACAGACCTTTTTATGTATTTGATTTAATCAAGTAAAAATGTGACAAGTGAGTTCAGCTCTGAATAGAGAAGAAACCAAAGGGATTCTTGAGGTGTTTTTTCTTTTACCATTTTCTGTCATTGGAACTTTTTGTGTTGAGCTTGCAGTTAGAGCAATTATTGCCCATGTACCACATCTTGTAATAATCTGTAAAAAATGCCAGAAGGGAGAGTTAGGCTCGGATAACGCACTGGCACGTCCTCCGCTCCTTATCTCCTCACCAAGGGCTCTGACCCAGAAAGGCGAGGGGGGTGATCCCAGCCCCTGGGGGCTTTGCGCGCGTGGTACAATTACTCACTTGGCAGATCTAACAGCCTGGTGCAACCTGCGCTCCTAACTGTGTCCGCAGGCTACGCACCGTTGCTGGGGTTGCCTTCAAGGAAGCCATCCCTGACGGCTCCCGAGGCAGCAGGTTCACGTGCAGTGTAAACCTCTGGGTGGGGCCTGTGGCCTCCAAAACACTTGGAGATGCCATGGCAGGCGCTATGGAGAGTCAATGCTATCTTAGCACGTCCTGTACGGGTTAATTCCCTGTAAGCACTTACACCTTAGCATAAGGCCCTTCTTCAGAAGCACGTGGCGAGCCATGCTCTGAAGGAAAACCGCGGGAAGCCTGTCTTCAGAGTCAGAATCAGAGAGTAATTCGGGTTGAAGGCATCTCTGGGGGCCATCTAGTCTAACCCCTGCTCAAAGCAGAGCCAGCTTCAAAGCTAGGTCAGTCCACCTCACTCTCAAAAATGTATGAAAAGGATTCCCCATCAGCGGTAATTTTGCAACCTCGTTAATTTTTCACGGTCCTTTGGAAAGCCAGCCTTGGTGGAGGTAACTCAGCAAGCGGGAGGATGGATACGCATCGCTCGGGGCTGATTGGACCCAGCCGGTGTAAACCCCTGCCGCGTACCTGTACACAGGGTCGTGCATCACCACCATCTTACTCTCGTCCCAGGTCCACTCCTTTCTCTGTAAGCAGAAGGCAGAAACAAAATTACAGTGAGTCAAGTCAAAATGAAACTCCAGCAGGCTGATGGGCCGGAACCCTGGAAAATGGTGCATTTGTCCCCAGCCAAATCCAGGCTATGGTTTGACTATATGAACAATGGCTGTTTCATCGGTATCTTGGATAAAAATAGATTTCTTTGATCATTTATCATATCTAGTCATCTGATCACAGCCTTCAGGGCTGAAAATGGTCCCCAAGATTAATTTATAGCATCAAATATGCAGAAGAGTAACACGTTTTGGGGAAGAAGGCTCTGAGCTAGGGCTTAGGAGATCTGGGTGGGAAGCACAGCCTGGGCCACGAGCTGGGGGGTGCTCAGCCCAGGCTGCGCCCAAAAAGCCTACCGGTATCAACAAGAAAAAGAAACTGTATTTCCTGAGAGCTTGACATTTTTTGATAGAAAAAAAAAATCCTCTTCCCACAGTGTAATTTTCCCACTGTTTTTTCAGCAAGGTTTTGCTATTAGTTTGATGAAAAATGCAGTGTTTTCTTGTGAAAATTATGGGTGATTTTTAAGAAAAGGCCAGTTTTGGTTAGAAGTGTGACTATCCTGAGCAGCAGTAATACCCAGGCATGGTCAAAGCCAAGATCCCGGGTGCTCCGGCCTCGAGTGCCCGGCGGGGCTGGAGAAGTCTCACCTTCTGCTTCTTGCGCAGAATCACCTTCACCCCGTCCACGGACACAATGATGCTCACTTTCTTCTTCTTAATGTTCTTGGCTTTGAATTCATACTGATGGGAAGAAAAATGCAGGTTACAAGAGAGGTAGGATTGGGGAGGGTTTGTTGGTTTTGTGTTTAAACCCAACTGCCGAGGGAAGTGGGAATTTGTTTTATCCTGCTAAGAAAATCCATGTTGGGAAGGACCCGCTGCTGTAGCTGGGATGCCGGGCAGGATCCTGGCTTTGTCAGGAGTGTCCTTTGGGAGCAGACAAGCAGAGCACGATCCTCTGGACTACATCCAGAGACCGTTAGTTCGGATCTGGGAAGAACTTTCCTGATGCGTTGGCCATGCCGAGTCCAGCAGGACTCTGCACCAGAGGCTGAACGGGGAATGGCGCTCGCAGCAAACACCAGGCAGTGATTTATGGCACCTCCAGTGCCCTTGTATGTCAGCGCTGCAGTGCATGGGGAATATAAAATCACTTATGAATTGCAGGGAGGGCCAGATGGGTGGCAATAATGCAATTATACCTCAGTCATTTACATAATCATATTAACCTCAGTGGGCTCGGTATCTCTGGAGAAAAACCCAGCTCCTCACCTGCAGGTATCTGCAGTCTGAACTCACCTCCATTTGTGTTAAAAATTAAACTGCTACCTTTTAGAAGTTGCTTTTGCTGACAGCTAAAGCATAGCAGAGCCTTTCCACTCTGGAGACCTGTGTTTACAGCACTGATCCTTACTAGCCCTGTTTTAGGCACTATTTTCAGCTTCCAAATACAGCATTTTGACACCCCATATTTTTCACAGTCCCTATCTGAAATCCAGCTTTCCTGCGCCAGATCCTCAATTTATCTAACCCAGCACATCCGTTACTGTCAGTGCAGCTACAGTAACAGCCACCATGTATCTATTAAAAAATAAATCCTTTTGATAACTTGATGTACAGTTACTATAGCTGGAAAGCAGAGGTTACAAATCCCCTGTTTTAATAGTCTAATAATGTCAACGATGCTGTAACGGAGCTGGGACTTGGCAACGGGGACATCACGGGGACACCACTGCCTGCTGGCTCTGCCCGTGCGAGCGGCCGCAGCGAGGCTTCAGCCGTGGATGCTACGTGGGCTGCTGAATCGCTCGGCACCCCGCGAGGGCCGCAGAGATGCAGGCACACCAGGGCCGCTGCCCTGCCGAGAGCTGAGCGACAGCCTCTGGGCTCTCTCCACATGCTGTTAGTTATGGTCTACCAGAAAACAGGCTGTCGGCAGGCTCTGGCCGTAGCTTCCAGCAGTCGTCACATTGGAGGCAGCTTGCAAGCTTTCCCTGCTGTGGTGCCAGGGTGACTCGGACCCTGCAGGGGTCCCCCCGAGGACAGGCAGCCACCTCGCTGGGGAGCACCGTGCCACCGAGCCCTCCCGGGGAACGCTGTACGGCTCACGGGGACGGGAGGTGCCTCCGCTCCACCCCCAGCCCCCACTGTCTCTGGGACGTCTCTCCCACACCGCTTTGGAGAATCAGCGTGGACTGCATCCTTCGTAGGACAAGGCAATGCCAAGCGGTGGAGTGCAGCCTGAAGGCTACCTACACCATGTAATTAGACATCTAATTAGAAATCTTATCTTTTTATATAGGTGGCGGAGCTGCAGGTAGCAACTGAGACGTTAAGGGAGTCCAGGCACCTCTTCCAGGAGCCTGAAGGACTCTGTGTGGCTCCGTGTCAGCATGGCACCCAAGCGCTGCAGAGAAGATACACATCTTTCCAGCTCCTCAGCACCCATTGTAAGCCACGCCAGCCTTCCAGGCAGAAAATTGGGTGGCTTTCATGTTTATCAGGCTTTTGATGCTGCTCATTGAATTCTTAGCACTCTACAAGGTTTACAGTATCAGACAGACCCTGGATTAAACCATAGCCCTTTGATCTCCCCATGAATTATTACTCCGAGACAAGCTCTTTAAAAATCTATCTATAGCACCATTGCATGTGAAGCCAGAGCTAAATTTGCCATACACGTTTTTTATTTATAGGGAGAAGTGAAATGATGGGCGAGGTGGTGAGTGCATCCTTCAGACTGCTGCGGGCCGGGGGGGACCGCAGGAGCTGCGGGGCCGAGGCCAGGCGGCCGGGCTTCTCCCGCCCTCCACCCAAGCAGCTCCTGGGTGCCCCGGCACCCCCAGCCCAGCCTCGCTGGGTGCTCCCAGCTCCACCAGGCTGGAGCTTCCCCCTCCCCTACACTCAGCACTGCCAAACTGTTTCTCCTTGTCTGCTTGCATGAATGTCAATAAAACTGGGATAGATTGTTCTGCCCGCTAAAGAGCT
>NW_009224435.1:0-2127 GCF_000690835.1 Fulmarus glacialis | reverse complement strand
CCGTACCACACCACCCCAGCCTGACTCTGGGACAGGTACGGGGCTTGAGCTCCAAGCAGAGCCATCAGCCGGTGTGAGCTGCCCGGCATGCTCTGCCCTTGCCCCTGCCGCAGGCCGGTGCTGAGCTGCCGAGCCGTGCTGCTGCACCGGGGCTGGAGAGGCACACGTGGCGGGCGGGCGGGAGCCGAGCTCAGCGCTTCTCCCCTGCCCCAGCGACACGCACGCCCCACACACAGCGTCCGAAGCAGTTTTGACCCTTGCCATCTGCAGGCAGCACCCTCAGGCTCTGCTCAGGATGCAGCCCTTTGCCACAGCACCGTCAGCGAGGAAGGCCGATGAGTTTGCCGGTCCTGCTCGCTCCGTGCAGCTCGCGGCCGCTGCTGCCCGTGCTTTGCTGCTGCATCCTCGCCACAGCACCTGCCAGCGGCCAAGGCACGCTCCCCACAGCAGAGGTGCCAGGGTCCCAGCCAGGGGCAGGATTAGCTTGGCCTGGAAACAGTTAAAACTCACTGGGCCCCAAAATCCTTTCTACAGGGTGAAAACCCTCATGCACCAGGAGCCGTAGGATGGCCCAGCCCCGACCGGCTGCTCAGCATGCGGAGCAGTAACGCCGGCTGGGCGAGAGCACCGGCATCCCGAGAGCAGGGCTGGGCGAAAGCCCGCGAGCCCACGCTGCACCAGCGTGGATTGGACTCTCTCTCCACCTCTGCACATAAGAGGCAGATGGGATACAGCTTCAGTCATTTAATTGCTTCCTATCAAGCAGGAATCAGTATTTTAATTAACTGTGATTTATATAAGGACAAAAAAGCACATGAAAAAATACACTCCAGGAGAGCAGACTATCTCCTATAAAAATGTTCATGCATAAACCAACGTACATCTGAGCACGAGGCTCCCTGGCTAACCTGGCACTGCCGTCAGAAAGCAAAGTCTAGTCACTGATATTTTTTTTCTTACTATTGAATTGATGTGGGTTTTTTTCCAAATTTGTCAAGGTTACCAATGAATCCAAACCCACACAGCAGCGTTCATCCTCTCTGCTGCCTTCCGAGATTCAATCGTTATTCTCTTGCTGCCTGTGGGGGGAAGCTTTCCGGATGTTACAGGATCGGGAGTTGCCCTTACAAGTGGCGATTCAGCAGGCAAGCCTAGCAGCTTTCTTAGCTATGGAGACAAGATGGGACATTTTATAAAAAAAATGCAGGTCAAAAAAGGGCAATGCATCTCATTTAATTTAGCAGCTTCATTAATTCTATTTCTGATGTGTCTGACCTGGAATACTTTCTATTTCTGCTTTTAAATCCCCGTGTTCGAGTCCTTGCCTTTCATACGGTCCCACACACTGCTGGCATGTAATATTAACTTACCCAAGAGCTGAAGACTGTATGACTAGAAATGTTAATGGCGCTGTGCAATGCATATTTCATCTGATAATTCCACCCAAGCAGATATAAATTACACATGCAGTTACCAGCTTCCATCTGCTGATGAAAGAGATGGGGTAATGCACATTGGAAATCATATGCAGCTTCCAGCGCTAAGAACAACTTGCATGAATAGTGTTATTCAAGGAAGCAATTCTTAATGTGATTAATTACTGAAGGTATCAGGGCCTTCATTATGCAAATGAAAACTGTCATAAAATAGAGAGTTTGCAAGTCTTAGAGGCAGCCTCTGTTTCCAAAAAATGCATCTTCCTCATTAACAAAGAGCAGAAGGGCCAGACCCAGGAGAGCCGGCAGAGCCAGGACATGCTCCCTGCCGTGGTTCGTTTGCTGCTGTGCAGCCCAAGTTGCATTAAGGGAAATCAAGGACTACCTCAGTGCTCCCAGTCGCTGCTGGGCAAGTACTTTGTTTGCATGCCCAAAGGAAGATGCCACAGGCTTGGAAATGGACAACTCTTCCTGCAGCTGTAAATTCTCCAGCCCTCAGCCTGCTGTCCTGCCCCCAGCCTCCCCTCGCCCCGGCCCCGGCCTGGCAGGCTGCAGGATGTATGTGTCCATAAACAACCCCACAACAATAAGCAGTCCCAGCCCCTTCCCAAACCTTGCCCGCCAGACAGACACAGGGAGCATGGCAATGAGGAGGTAGAAATCTGCTCGGCTCTGCCCCCCGACAGACCGG
>NW_009224434.1:284-1002 GCF_000690835.1 Fulmarus glacialis | reverse complement strand
CGAAAACCTGACCGAAATCCTCTCCGCTGTCCTCGGAGGCCGTGGCACAGGCTGAGCGTTTGTTTACTCGGGGAAATTTATGGGCAGAACCCTATCAGTATTTTTCCATTAGGTCACCGCCGACAATAACCTATCCTAAAAAAAAAGGGAAAAAAATAAGCATCTTTATTTAGAAATCTACTGGAATAGCTTTTTTTTTAAAAAAGTTTTTAAAATAGTGACTTCTCATGAGCGCTTTCCCCGGCGAGAGGGACCTCGATCGAGGAGCGATGAGCCCGATAATGCCACTGGTTCCTCTGGAGTGGGTTGCAACGAAACCCCTCGCAAGCAGCCGAGCGCTTTTGGTCTCATTTCCAGGGTTTTAAGCAAAAAAAACCATCCAGCCTGGGAGTACGATGGCCCGAAGGCAGCCATGTGCATGGAAAGGGGTGGCGAGTCCCCAGGGGAGCTCGGGTGGGCAACGGGGGGTCCGGCAGAGCCCAACGTACCGGGGCAGAACCGCCGCTTCAGCCGTGCCGCCTCCCCTTCGTTAGGGCCACCAACGGGAAGCTCGTTAGGGCAGGAAATCGCTCCTGCGCTCCAAGTTATCGGCCTGCTCTTAAGATGTCGCCGAGACTAAACAAAGCTCTGGAGAAGAAACAGGCATTTCCCAACGCGTCAGGGGAAGACGGCCGAGGGATCCGTCTGCATTAGCCCAGCCTCGGCCGGCAATTAGTGG
>NW_009224434.1:0-211 GCF_000690835.1 Fulmarus glacialis | reverse complement strand
ACCGAAGCCACTTCTTCGAGGAGCAGAAGCTCCAGAGCTCAAGCAGAGGGAAAAAAAATCACAAAAAATCAGGAGAAATGAGGATTTTTCTCTCTGGATGGGGAGAAAAAGGATGCCGAGGAACAACGTCTCCCGTCCTCGGTCCTGCCTTCGTTAGGAGGGCATCGTTACCGGCTGGGCCCGGGCTTTGCCTTTCGAGGCGGTGACCGTA
>NW_009224433.1:0-2005 GCF_000690835.1 Fulmarus glacialis | reverse complement strand
GCACACGGCCGCTCTGCTCCCCGCCGCCGGAACGCTGCTTCTGCCACTCTGCCGAGGCTGGTTGTTCCTGCCTGTTGTCCAAAAGAAGCCAGCAGCCCGCCAGCCCCTGTTAAGCCCCTGAAGGGAAGCCGGGGTAAGCCACATCACCGGTGGGCATTGACCAGAATGGGAGCCTTGATTTTTTTTATTTTTAGGAGAGAATACCCTGCAGCACTTTAAGCAAACAAAGCAACCTAAAGGCAGTCAAAATGCACCCAGCAATTAATAATTACAGTAATAGCAAGCAGTTCTCACACAGAGCAGCTGCCCAATTTGACTCAAAATGCTTAACAAACCAGCTCATCTTGAAGATGGAGGAGACCTAGGCTCGGAAAGCCGGGATTGACAGTCGCCAGCATCAAGCAATATATATTCACCTGCAATTGTAATAAACCACCATATTATCCACAAATCTCAGGGTTCCTGCTGGGTTATGGAAGTTCCCGGTCTCATGCCCATGGGCACAGACCCCACGAAAGCCAAGTACCACCCCAACTAACAAAAAGAGGGGCTAGGTGCCTACTGAGAGAGCTGAACACAGCTGGCTTTTTGAAAGAAAAGGGGATCAATACACAATCAAGTAAAACAGTGCAGTTCATTTTTTGTTCAACAAAAAGTTGTATTTCATTTAAGTTACGAAACGTGTTAGAAGATCTTTGCAGTCCTATAGAGCTAAAATTCAAAGTATGATTAATCTTAATTTCTAGGTAGCAGTTCCCACTCTGTAAGAGAGTACTGGTTAGTTCCCAGGAACGGCAGGAGGGGATGGAGTTGAGTATCTAAAAAAGCATGTCCTGCCACCAGCTGACACCTGTGTGACACGGTTTGAGCAGGGGTTGGTGTCCCTGGTCTCCACAGGTACCTTCCAACCCCAGCTCTTCTGGCAAAGGGGAGGGGAAAGGGAAGGGGAAGGAGAAGGAGAAGGAGAAGCAAAAGGATAAGGATAAGGATAAGGATAAGGATAAGGATAAGGATAAGGAAAAGGAAAAGGATAAGGAAAAGGAAAAGGAAAAGGAAAAGGAAAAGGAAAAGGAAAAGGAAAAGGACACCAGCACATCTGCGGCACCTGGCTCCAATAGGGGTCTGCCCACCCACACCCCTCCACACATGCCCACCATGGCACCTCTGCCTCCGGAAGGCTGCACTTGCATCTCTTTTCCCCAAATCAACTGCAACTTTTGCCTTCCTTTACTAAGGACAAAAAGATTTCACGCATAACTTGCCCTGAACAAAGGCACCTCACGCCAGGACTCTCTTTTTCTTCTTCCTTTCTTCTCTTCCACCACAGGCTAACAATGGCAGGGGTAGCTGGGGTGGGGGGAGCTTCATTTTATACCTACTTGGTTAGTGCCAAAAAGCAGCTTGGAAATATCGTGAGCTCCAGAGACACACGGGGATGGCAGCGTGGAGAGAAATGGACTGTTAGCCTTTGGGATCCATAGTGGAAATCTATAGGGAAATTGGGTGCTATCATACGCAACTTGTCTGTAAAGAGATTCCGCATGCCCCGGCGAGGGGCCGGGTAACGAATGGTGTCTTACCTCAGAAGAATGTAAAATACAGCCATTTTTGGACTGGACTCAGCCATCCTCACTCACCAGCTGCATTTCTTTACAAGCCCCACAGTATTTCTGCATGTCCCAAAGCAGAGGGATGCCCAGCACCCATCCCTGCCTGTATCCGGGCCCAGGCAGGTTGGCTCGGCACACTGCCCACAGCACTGCCCACACCGCACTGCCCACGGTTTTTCCCGCCATACCACCCCTGCACACCTCTCCCCCTTGGCCCTTTTCAGAATTTTACTCCCCGGTGTGCAACCCAGGCTGAACTCTCACTGCTCCTATCAAAAAGGTGACGCTTCCCCCCATTTTTCCCCATTTCGTTACCGGAAAGACACAGGGGGGGTGGGACCTTTACAAACACAGAGATGGTTATCGGGGCCCGAGATAAGGATGACATAAACACA
>NW_009224432.1:10912-45480 GCF_000690835.1 Fulmarus glacialis | reverse complement strand
AAAACTGAGCCCTGGGGAACACTGCTCCTTCTTTCTAAGGAAGGACTCCTTGTCACATCGTTTCTGCTACCTTCTAGCTGTTGCCCTCTACAATGCTGCTCAGCATCTGGGATCCACCAGGTTGCATAGTGTTTCCTGGAACTGTGGCTAGGGACAATGCTGTGAAATGTCACCATCTGTTGGTTACCTCACCTTCCCACTCTTATTTTTTAGGCCATGATCCTGTTGCTCCACTCCATGAAGTTAGAGGTCTCAATGCGAACATCTTCAGATCCATCCAGGCCATAATACGGACCTTCTTTAATATTTATTTTGCTTTGCACTGAAATGAGAACAAAATTTCAAGATTTGATGGCAATTGTTAGAGGGGATTGGAAATGATTTTTTGGAAAATGTTTTCTCAGCTTCTCATTATCTTATGCATTTTATAAAACACTTTTCTAGCATTATTGCCGAGGAATTTTAGATAGAAATAGGTCCCCTGTTACTGGGGATTTAATCGCCTCCTGTTCAGCATCAGATGTCATATGTGGTTACTACAGCAGTGGCTTTTTGATGTTTGCAGACTGAAGATGGCAATGCACAGCAGGACATAATCAAAAGCAATGAAAATGTTGTTTGCCTTAGTTTCCGAGGGAAATGAGTACTATGCAATCATGCTACCTTTGCCATTGCCTCCCTGTAGATGTCTTTGCCTGCCTAACCATTCAGGCCTCTTCTTTTTTCCCCAGGTATTTTTGAACATGCTGTTCATTTTCGATTACTTTTGACAGAAAGGTGGAGACCTCGGCGGTATTCTACAGCTAAAGATTTTCTGCTTACAGTCAACCGAGAAAACCTTTACTGGTTGTTCAGAGGGAAAGTCTGGAGCAAAACCCCAACCCTTATTAGACATTAGAGAATCAACCACAAGACATGGACCCATAGGAAGGCAGATGTTGGTAACCCCAGTGATCAGAGCAGCACACGTTATAGTGAACCATCACTGTAATGAATATGGGTGAGGGGAAGAAGTACAGAAATACTAAGAGGTCTTGTCTCCCCTGGGAAAACAGTACATTCTTAATTCAAATTAATTCACTCCAGGCAAAATTCAGCAGTTTGCAGACACATTTTCCCATTTTGGCTAAGGGCCTTTTTTTTTTTTTTTTGATGTGTAAGGCATTACAGAGGAGACAAAGCTGCAGTTGGAGGTGTGTGGAGGACCTTTCGCTCATTGCTTGTTATCAGCTTTGTGGTAGTTGCAACAAACCCCTGCCATCCTGAGAGAAATGTGGTACAAAGCAGAGAACTGACAACTTAGGCTTTGGGTAAAAGGCAAAAGGTGAATACTACAGAAAAGGAGGGTATTGGAGCTGCCCCAGCCAGCAATAAGCAGGTAGCTTATTACTCCTGTAAAGTAACACTTTTTGAGACTTTGGTTTGACTTTTATAGAGCAAGTTGATGTCTACCTCCAAGGCAGAAGTAATTTCTTGCCTGCTGGTCCCGTTACATGACATAGAGACTAACTCCAGCCTTCAGGGATGGTGATGAGTTTTACTCTCAATGAGCCATTTGCAGGGTGTGTGTGAACCTCTAAAGGTGGATCTTCCTATCACATCTCTCTCTCTTGAGAGTATGTCGTGGTTTAACCTGGCAGGCAGCCAAATACCACGTAGCCGCTCGCTCACTCCCCGCCCCCCCGCCCCCAGTGGGACGGGGAGAGAATCGGAAGGGTAAGAGTGAGAAAAACTCGTGGGTTGAGATAAAGGCAGTTTAATAGAACAGAAAAGGGAAAATAATAATGATAATGATAAAATATACAAAATAAGTGATGCACAATGCAATTGCTCATCACCCGCGCTGACCAATAACCAAGTAGCGATCGGTACTTCCTGGATCACACCTACCATTCACATACTGAGCATGATGTCACATGGTATGGAATACGCCACTGGCCAGCTGAGCTGGCTGTCCTGATTATGTTCCCTCCCATCTTGTGTACCTAGCTCAGTCAGTAGGCATGGGAGCTGTCCTTGGACTAGGAGGGCACTTAGTACCAACTGAAAACATCAGTGTGTTATCAACATTCTCCTCATACTAAATCCAAAACACAGCACTAGGAAGAAATTTAACCCTATCCAAGCCGAAACCAGGACAGAGTATCACGTTGCTGCTCTCCTCACCCCATGCATCAGGTCATGGAGAGAAGAAATGGAGGTCACGTGGCAGAAGGGTGTCCACAGGGAGCATGCTTTCTAACAGCAATCCCTTAAGCCCCCTCTGAGCACCCATCCTGCACAGGACACCCTCGTGTCATGGCTTTCGCCTGCTCTGTGAGCCCACAGCCCAGTTCAGCTCCTCGGATAGCCCCTTCTTTGTGTCCATGCAGCATCTCTCATTTCTTAGGAATGTCCAAGAGCTTTTTGTCAAACCCCTCCAAGCAGTTGTAGGGCCACAAAGGGTTGCGAGACATCTGAAGTGGGCCATTCTAGTGCTTGCATCTGCAATGCCAGCCTGAATCCTCCTTCAGTAAGCCTGGCATATCTCTGGCCCTGGCTTTGCCTGCCCACACAAGGCATCCATTATTTAGTGTGTTGATATAACCCCCCACAACACACCCTCACAAGGCCTTCTGGAGCTCTTTGACATTTTCCTGCTCCAGGATAAGTCAGCAATGACAAGTCCCAGCCAGGAGACATGACTGCATGCTGGAAAAGGAGGGGTTGTTAAAAAGTGCTTGATGCAATTTTACTGACTGAATAGAATAGGGCAGAACAACTCAGAGAAAATTAAAGAGGAAACATTTCCACCCAAGAAGCCTTGTTCAATGTGATGGTGAGAATATGACATCTGCCTTTTTAAATTTCCTTTTCTGACAGTTTTGAAAAGCTTGGATAAAACTTTTCTTGTCTCCCAAGCAATCTCCTAAGAGATCCTTTCTAGGAAAACACTTACATGTGGTGCCTCAGTCCTCTGCCACATAGCCTGTACTAGCCCTGGGCTACCATGGGGGAACTGTGGGAGGGAAGCCAAGGGACCAGGCACAAAAGTTGAAGCTGGGACCCTTTTTCTGTATCAGGCTGACTCATAGTGTAACTAGCCCCAGGCCATCTCCAACGTGTCAAAGCAGAGGAGCGGAGGTGCACTGTACTTCTTCGCCCGTCCTTCACACAAAGCAGATATGATTTCTTCAGATTCACCCTGTAGTAGAAAAAGAGTGTGGACCCAGGTCTTTTGAATCCAAATTTCTTGCCCACTCCACTGAGACATCATTGCTTTAAGAGGTGCCAGGGAGTCTGATCAGTAGAGCTTCTGATTTTCTGAGGTTGTTTAAACGCCCACAACATGGACCAGAAGAACATCCTGGGTTCAAGGGCTCTTGACCATCTCCTGTGGCACAGGAGGGAGGGCAGGTGGTATCGACCCGCAGAGAGGGCTCTCCTGCTCGCTGCAGCCACACACACCAGAGGATTTTCAGACTCACAGTTCCCTGCAGCAGAAGGGAAGCTTCTGGGCTGAATTTCTCTCCACCCTTATATTGCAGCAGATCTGTTCCTGAGCAGTCATCTTCAGCCTGCGCACCCTGCAGACCTCCTGCAGGCCCACCAGGATCAGAGTTCATTAGAGCCAGCTTGGACTTTCCCAGGCTCTCATCCATGTGCCTGACAGGTTCCTCTGACAGCCAGGCTCAGGGATTTGTCTCCAGCTAAACGGTTTTAGTAGAGTGCTTTGAGGAAACTGGTTTACCATCTATCTGTGTCTACCTGGGGCAGCTTAATGGAGAGTAATGATCCTCCATGAACCCTCTAAATGAAAGCCATTAACTGAACCGATGAGAGAAATTGAATTATTGTCTCACCCAATACTTCCAATTTACCTGCCAATTCGTCTCGTCCAAGACGTGCTGAACACGGACGTAGTCTCTGTCAGTCACCAGGTCGCAGGCAGAGAGAGAGATCCCTCTCTTCGGCTCTCCCTAGCAAAGTCCTCAGTCAGTTGCCGACGGATTTTTATAACTCGCTTTCTCTCCCTGTAATCTGAACTAGTTTGAGGTGTTTTTTTCCTTCTTGTGGTTTGCACTGACAGCAGGTGTGTCCATGAGCTGCTTTTCCCCAAACCAAGCCTGCCCCTGCCTGAGGCTGGGACCATGCGGTGGGTGCAATATCAACGGTCACAGACCCACGGAGTGAATCCATGCTGTTTGTTCAGAGTCAGCCCGAGGCTTCCAGGGAGACCAAATTTAGTGTCCGTACAAACACTAAACATGAAAACATAAACATGAGTACATGGCTTCAAGGATGCGTACCAGCAGGGGACCCTAAGCATTCCCAATACTTACCATGTCCTCAGTCCACTGGCAGGCAGCACAGCAGACTGCAAAGGAGAGTTTGCCTGCAAATTTTCCAGTTGGAGGCAATATCTAACAAATTAACATCCCTGAAACTGGAGTATTGGCAAACCAATTTGATGCCCAGAGTACAGGGGTGTTTTGTGACCACTAGCTGCAAAATGCAGAGGACTTAGAGTAACTCAGCAATGTGTTAGAAATCATATATTTTTTTCTTACTCATCATGCATCCAACTATGGGCAAAGGGGACATTTTGTCCTTGATGATGTTTGATGAAGTAGATTTAATCAGACAGGACATTGGCCCTGATAGCACCATGTTAGCCCATCTATTATTCCGGTTTTGTATCTGCTGGTCCCTAGATGGATTGGTGTGTCTCCCAGATGTTCTTCCCTGTTCATGCAATGACTTTTTGTTTTCGTGGTCGATAACCTTGTGCTTGGTGTGTGCAAATCTAATTATATTTTGGTCTAACAGAAAATGTCAGCTTGCATGTATCTCCAGGAATGATGGATATCCATTCTCTGGAAATAGCAGAGCCACAAATGGGAACTATCCGCAAGTATGAACTTAATACAGCCTATTTGCAAAATAAAATTAAAAAAAGCTCCACAACACACCTTCATTCTTTGCTTCTGTAAAACTGCAGCAGTAAATGGAAAATGGCAGTAAAGAAGGAGAGAATAGCATAGAGATGATCTGAGCAGGGAACACAAAGATAAAATCTCAGGTTTGACTCCTGCTGGTTCTTGCTCTGTCATCTTGGCGAGAGCTCATTTTAACTATCTTTTTTCTGTGCTGGCACTTTCCTGCCTCTTCTTCCTCACTGTTCATTCTGAATGCGTGCTGACCCTCTCCTGATCCTCCTAGCCCCCTAAAAATGTACAGACCCCCATCAAAAAAGGCCACCAACCTTCAAATATCACCTTTTGCACTGCTGCCTGTCTCCATCAGTTGGCTGTTATCTTAGCCCAACAAAGACCTTCTGTTGGGGCTGCTTCTGAGCTTAAAGCACATGCAGAGGTTCTTGCAAAATGGGGGGCTGAGGCCATCAGGAGACACAAGGGAGACACCTCAAGACTGTGGACACACGATGCCTTCAACAAGCTCAGCCTGCTTTCCCAAAAACTGCACTGAGCTCCCTGAAGACAAAATTTTAAGTAAGTTTTATTTAGGGAAACTGTGAATTTATTTGGGTTTTTTTGGTGTTCTCTCTCTCTATTGGAAATTTCCTGATATTGTGGTGGCTGGAAAGGCTCTTGGTGCCGGCTCGTGTTGGAAAATGCGCTATATATAAGATGTGATGCTGTTGAGAGAATTTACAGATGACTGAAGCTCATCAACAGTAGCAAACAGCTGGTGTTAGTCGAGATGCAAATTAGTTTTCCATGGCAGGCAGGAAGATACAAATAATCATCCCAAAACGTAGCAATAAAGACCTACTTCTGTCATTTAGGATCCTATACAACTCCAGGACATAAAGCCTCCTGGCCATAAGGGAATGTCTTGCTGGAAACAACAGCTCAGCTATGATCCCTTTGGATCCAGGGTTCCTTCCATTAGTTCCCACGATTAGGATGAGGCTAAATCAGTAAAACTGAATCGCACAGATCTACAGAGTGGGAATCTTTTATTTACTGGCTCAAGCCAGCATGTTCAATTTTCTTTGGCCTTTTTGGTTCAGATGCCATCGGAAGGCAGTGCCGGACCCTAATTCTATACATCTGTGAGTAATGCATTTCACAGCTGTTGTGCTATAGCAGGAAGGGAGAAGCTCGGACAGCAGCCAGCGTTTTCATGGAGTGCTGGATGCCGATCACCAGGTCTGCACTTGGTGCAGAGCCCGGGGGTTGCAGCTGCTCAGGCTGGGATGCAGGCAGCACGCTTGGGACAGCAAGTCCCACAGGGTAGCCCAGCGCTCGTAGAAAGACCAGCTGTACGTGGAATGAGAAGATGATTCTGTTTTCTACGTCTGCGGCCACGGGAGGTTCTTCCCATGGGGCCATGATAGCCGATGACAATGTCTCCAGAAGCTGCAGAATTGTGGAAAGGAGAAATTTAGCCTAAAGTAAGAAGCCAGGAAGCAGAGAGAAGAATATTGTAAAAAAAAAAAACAAACCCTGGGGGTCGGTTCCTCTCCATCATCATGGTCAGACTGTAAACCCATGAGACAGGAATGACAGTAGGTATCACATAGATCTCAGTGATGGTCCTGAGATACCTTGTGCCCTGCCTGCCCTCTCTCTCTCTCTCTCGTGTCAGGCTTTCTCTTCTCTTGTCCTCACAGATGTCACACTTCAAACATCCCTGGCTCACCAGGGACTCTGGACGTGGTGATGCCTCTCGTGCAAGTATGTCTGCAGGGTTAGAAATAGGTGCCAGCTATAAATAGTGCGCTAACGACCTGCAAATAAACTGAAGGGCTGGGCTGTAGTGGCAGGGGGGTGTCCCCACGTGTGGGAGATGTTGCTTTCCCTGCCATTGGCAGTCCCAGAACGGCGGCTGTGAGCCACCCGTGGAAAGCATCCAAGTGGCCATGTGTTCAGACGAGGAAGAATTCAAGCTCAGCCCCCATTCCTCACAGCCCCTGCTATTTCTAGCTCCCTTTCGTGTGTGCGTGTGTTTTAAATAGATACGATCTTTAAATAGTCATGACTTTAGATGGTAGTTTTCAAATAAAAGCAAGTGATGGACTGTGGTCTCCAGGCTTCTGAGTCCAGACTGCCAGTGACTGAGCGCCCTGAGGCAGGGTCTGGCCTCTCATCATAGTCTTGGTCCTAGGAGCCAGCTGGATCAAAACCAAGACCCTCAGGATACAGCACCTGAATTATTTGGTGCCGGGCTTTGTTTTGCTTTGAGTGGTTGGGTTAAAAAAAGTTGTTCTAAATTTCTGCCCAGGCAGACGATGAGGAACACTGGGGTGAAGCACAGCCCTGTTCTTCAGGGCACCTGGGATGGACTCAGACACAAAACTCTGGACTGCACGGTGCCTGGCTGGAGGCAATGGGCAACAAACGGGGGACGAAGCAGTGCAGAACTTGCCTGCTCATTTCAAAAACTTACGGTGGATTATAGTGCTTGTGGTGTTTTACAGTTCGGATGAGGAATGTCTGGTCCTCCAGCAGCTTTCACCTGGTTCTAACTGCCAGTTTACCCTGAGCCAAAACTTCCTCTGGAGAAACCTCCTCCGTCAGCAAGAACCAATCTGTTTATAAGAGATCTGACCACATTTGTACTCTTGAATTAAAACTGAGCTTGTTAAATGTGACTCCTCTCAAACAGTCACATTCTGCAACTATAAAACATGGACAAGAGACAACAAGGACTAACAGTTCCTTGAAAGCAAAACCACTTTTCTGCCAGACTCTGTCCCTGAGTCTCAAGGGACTGCCTTGCCTGCCTTCTCTCTGTGAGCATCTTCCAACATCTTGGTCAGCCACCGAAAATGCATTTGAAACAAAAGGACAACTCATCCTCTCTGTTAGCTTTGCTAGCCACATCATTGAGTGATACAGGAACTGAATTAAAGGATGGATGCTGGCTTTAAAAACTGCAAAACATTGCAGCTGTTAAAAACATCTGCAGTTCTGCATGCTGAAGGAAGGAGGATCCAATTTTTCTGGACAGGGTGTGATGCTGACTGGTTTCAAAGCAAATGTTACTATGTGTAACGCTGTCCAACACGAGGATGTGCTCAGCTCCCCATGCACCAAGCACACTGAGCGTTGGCTGACGCATCTTCCTCCGATACAACCAGTCTTGACCGTTGCTAGAAGTAGGATTTGGACTAGAACAATATCCGTAAACTCCGCAGGACTGGCTGCTTGGCTTGGTTTGGCTGCATCCCCACAGAGCTGATTCAACAGTCTGGTTCCTCCGGACTTGGGGCAGAGCTGGGAGCTCACCTTCCAGTGAAGTAACGCAAGTCTCCATGCTAGGGTGGGGCAAGCACATATTTTTTAGATGATAGCTAAGCAAATGCAGTCCTCCGGTAATTCATAAAACAGGGACGGTGCAAGAAGTCCTGAAATTCTTGCCTTCTGGCAGAGATACTTGATAGCATCACGCTGCATAACTTTATACAGCAAACCACGCCCTGGCCCAGCTTCCCTATGGGGATAGCTTTTAAGGAGAAACTCCCGGCTGCTAGCAGCCAGGGGAGGACACCTGGGTTCAGCGTCTTTTCCGCATAAGGTCCATGAGAGCAGACCTGTGCCTGTCTAGCTCCACATTAGTTCCCCTCCACGGGCAGAAACCTGGTTCTCCAGCGCACAAGGGCAAGTATGTGCCTGAGGGTGCAAACAGCCCGTTCCTTTTACACTGGCAATGCAAAGCAGGTGGAGGCAAGTCCAGTCAGTCCCACCAGCATTTCCCTGTTCCTCACACATCCGCCACTTAGTAGGACCAGAGGTTTTCTTCACTTTCGATAAGGGAATATCTTGGTTTTAATCATTGCTTCCTAGAAATGAGCAGATGTGGGAAACTATTCACATCACCTCCTTTCCAGGATGGGCACTGCCATGTACTCAGCTTGGAGAGGAAATCATATACGGTCATATCACACACTATAAGACCATCTTTCCTCTGGCCAATATAAATGGGGTGATTAAACCCCCTGCGGCCACTACCTGCAAGACAAAGGAATAGTTTTCATCAGATCATATAGGTTTCACCACATACGATGTTCGCAATATATTGCATCCCACTGCCCAAGCAAACTGCATCGCTGTTATTGACCCTCTGCTAGAGGAGTTTTGCCACCTCAGTCCTGCTGCTATAGTGAACACACTGGAGCTTGCAATGACCGACGCAGCCACAGACAACACGGGTGGCATTAGACGACCCATACTACGGTCCCTTCAAAGAGAGCAGAGTGCCTCTAGCAAAGGCTGAACCGATCACGTTACACATTTGCAAAGCAGGATTTGAGAGGGGTACGTTTAACTGAAAAAGAAGAGTTTACATACACCCTGGATGTAGAGGGTCTATCAGACTAGCCTGGCTAATGCACAGGAGTTTTCCATAGCCGTTGGCTCACAAGGGAATAAGGGGCCATGATTCACTCTCAGCACTTTCCACTGACTACCCCAAACTTTCTGCAACACCAAAGTGCTCCACAGAGACAGATTTCAGTGCAAATCCAAAGAGGAGGCTTTGAACCCCTACCTGCTGATCCCACAGTAGACCCTCCTTGCTCCTCAGAGCTTATTTACTCAGCAGCAGGGCCAGTGAACGCGAGACCTTTTCTGTCTGCCATTTGCTTTCAGCCACAACTCTCTCCGGTGGGGCAGCAATGTCTCACTCATGAGGCTGAAGGGGTTTGCAGCTCCGGAGAAGGGCTGGGTGCCCTGAAGAGGTGTGAAGGTGATTCACGGGCTGCCTTCTGCATCACGTCCTTGGCTGACCGTGTTCTGCCCGCGTATTCTTCTTGCAGCCCCAAGCAGACCCACTCAGACCATCATCTCAACACAGACTGCAGTTCTGGGGTCACCACGGATGCACCCTCTTCATCAACAGGTTATCGATGCCTCGCTGAGCATGTTGGCATGGCTGGAGACAGGCAGAAGAAAGCTGCTCTGCCAGGATCCGGCAGCTTTTGGGCAGCCCTAACCCAAAAGCCACACATACAGTAGCATGAGGGCGAAATATAAGGGGCATGATCCAGCTGTAGTGCCCCAGCCCTGCCTCTGATCTGGTCCTTCTTGTGTCCAGAGAGCTTGGCATGGGCAGAGTGACTTCATCCCTTTCTCCACGTATCATGTAGATACATCCAGAATCACTAATTAAGGTCTAACTCAGGAGAGCAGGGTAGAAGTTTTCTTTTTGGTATCCTTTCTTCTCTTCATGCTTTGGTTTCCTTTCAGTCAAATGGGGAATGAATCATCCTTCCCTCTTCCACTGGAGGACTGCAAGGGATTAATAAGGCAGCGTGTGTAGGACACATCAAAGCTTTCAGCTGAAAATCCTCTCCCACAGCTCCTGTAGAGCTGCACCCCCTGCTCTGCAGACACATGATGGAGAGATGCATCACTCTGCAGAAATGGAGACATCAGGCCCCCAGCAGGAGGTGGCATTGGAAATCCTTCACCCGAGGGCTCAGCTAGCTTTTCCTGCAGGAGAATCCCAGCTCCACTCAGTTAAATAACTCCTGCTACCTAACGCTGCAGAGGTTTGAAAGCCCCCCACACACACTTCCCCCTCCTCAGGTCTCAGATTCTGTGTTGCTGGGGGCCCCTCCGGTGTCTCATTAGGTTTCCTTTATTAAGGCTTGATGTACAATGAGGGACTTTGTAGTGAAGTGACGGAGGGCAGCCAGTTCGTGTGGGACTCTTTGTCTCAGGTTTTGTAAGAGCTGGTATTGTGAAAGCATTTGACATGCCCACTAACACAAATATAAAGGCAATTTAATGACATATTACTTTTAATTGGGGGTGTGGAGGGAGAAAATAAAGAAGAAAGTGCCTGGCTGAATTGGTGCCAGAGGACTCAGGTGGGAATTTATTGTAGTGGCTCCCGAGACTGCCAACTGCCCATAGCAACGTATTGTGTAGGAACCCAGCATCCACCGCAGAGGTGATTAAAGGTCCAGAGATGAAGGCAGAAACGTGGTTGAATGGGTTGGGGCAAGAATAACAACTCCAGGTGGGCTTGAATTCACACAAGAAGCTTTTAGGGGAATTCTGTAGCACATCAGAGCGGGTTACAGAAGGGTAGAGATTTTGATGCTCGCTCAGTGAATGCTTGGTCTGCAAAAAGCATTAAGTACCTGCTTCTAAAACGTAGGTCTCTTCCAACTGTATAAAGCTGAGCGTACAAAATCACCACTGATTTTATGTTGGCCAACACATAAGGAGCCAAAGGCTGTGAATTCAGCTCTTGACTTCGGCTATGCCCTGGCTGTAGTGGAAGTTTAAGGTTCGCGATAAGGAACACAGGATATAATTTGGAAAATCCTGTTGGATGCTCAGAATCCCCTCTTCCAGCCCTAAAACCTGTGGTCCTGCAGGTGACTGAGCACCGTGGTAGCTTCCCAGAGGCAGAGCAGCAGGGAGAGGAGAATTGTCTCATAATATGCAAAAAAAAGCACAGCCTTCTTCCAAGGCAGCTCTTGTGCTGATGGTGATTTTCATGGGATAGGTGGTGGTGTAGGGAGATTCCCAGGAAAGCAAACATATCTCTCCCCAGTGCTTCTTGAAACAGAGGTGGTTGATAGGTGTGAAATGATCTTTACTTGCCTAGAAGGAAGCATGAAGTGTACTGGATGAGGCAAAGGAAAAAAAAATACTTAATGCCTGATCCGCTCCACCCCCACCCCAAAAAAAGAAAAAAAAAGAGAAGTTTCCTGTGACTTCATTTCAAGCCTGGGAAGGGACAAACTTTAAAACAATCTTCCTGGGAGGTCCTGATGAAACGGGGCTGTCAGAGAAGGCCCTTCTGATTTGAAATCCAGCTAATTAGCTCCCAAGCACGGCGCTTCAGATCTGAGCAGGGCGCAAAGCTGCCGAGTTTGATATTTCCAGGCCTGTCAGCCCCTGCATTAAAAAGGAAACGAGCTCCATCGCAGTGAGGGAGCAGCAGGCTTAATGAGACACCCTGGGGCAATTTGGCAGAGCCGGCAAAGAGACCGCCTTGATGGCAAAGCCCTCCTGACCCGGCCTCCTGATGGGAGTCTGGGATGCAGAGCAGTGCTAACGGAGGGGTAATTCCTCCTCCCGAGGCCCCTGCAGAGATTCCCAAAGGCTGGAAGCAGACGGCAGCATCAAGAAGAAGGAGGGGAAGCGGTCCTCTGAAGGAGCACAACTGCAGAGCCAGGGCATCTTCTTGAAGCAGCAGCCTCTTCCCGGCATCCCAGGGCTTTGAGCTGCAAGAGGATGCGATGTCATGGTCTTTTGGGGAGGCAAAGCCAGGCACAGATGTTGCCCCCATCTCTTGTGCTGGGCTTGGGACAGCATCAGCTCCATTTGGAGGCCCTTCTCTGAAGCTACCTGAATGTGGTAGCAGCCCTGGGGCAAAACCCTGGACGAAGCCACAAACTGTGCTAAACGGTGCCTGAAACCAGGACAAAACCTGCATTAAGAGGTGTCAATACACTTAGCAGATTGCCCTGGCTCCTGTAAGGTTGGCACAGCTACCATTGAGTGAACTGAAGGCAAGGTGAAGCCTCATGGGGACATACCACCTTTGGGTGTAGGACATCTACCCACAGAGAAAGGACTGAGGGAGTAAGTTTTTCTAAGATACAAATGGGAACCAGACTAGATATCAGTCACCTAAATTCTATTTGAGGTCCAAATTTCTCCAGCATAGGGTTTATCACATCTGGAATAAAGAATTGTTTTTCATAAAGCCTACTGCAATGGCACCACTGAACCTCAGAGGCTGGTATTCAAGCTCAGATGGTGGCTGAGCAGTTGGCAAGCCCAACTTCTTCAGTTAGGGTCCCAGGCCTGATACAGAGGTTCACCAGATGCTTCACCAGGAAAAGCGGTGTCACTGCAGCAATGTATACCAATTTCCTAACTGGGTTTGCGGCGCAGGTCAGGAAGCTATTGCTGTTTTTAATCACTCAGGTTTTGAGGACGACAGCATCCTGTAGTCCACTGAGGGCTCCAACCCCTCCCTGGAGAGCAGAGCCCAGGGGAGCTCCATGCTGCTGTGGCAGATGTGCTGCCTGTATCCAAGGCAGGCATAGGAAAGCAGTTCTGAGTGTGTCCAAACTGCAGTGCAATTCAACCTAGGACAGTGTGGCAGAGGTGGATGCTCTCTTACGTACGAGATCCCTTACGTGGCTCTTTCCTATTTCAAACACTCCCTAAATCTGTGCAAGGGATCTTCCTGCCAGGTGCGAGAGAAACATCCCCTTTGGGACCATGTCTCGCGCTTGCAAAACAAGTCATGAACATATACTGTCATTTTTACCTCTTAGCTCTGAAGGAAGAGGTAAAACAGGGGAAGGGGAGAGGGTGTTTATTGTGAAAGTCACAACAACAGGGGCCATCAAGGAGTGATTTTCACTTCAATGCCTCGCTGGAGAAATCTCAGCTCAAAGAAAGGGCTTAACCAAAAGAAGCAGGAAGACAGTATTATTCAGGTAATCTAGCGTTATGCTTCAGAGGGCATAAGAAGTTTACATGGGAGGGTGAGAAAGCCATTTTTCACACGGTTGAGGGTATTGCACAGCTCACCGGCTGCATCCTGGGAAGAGTCTCATCTTCCCAATGAGCAGTTGCTATCTGAGAAGATGGGATTAACTGGAACAATGGTCTGACTGGACCGTTGGACTGTAAGAATTGGCTTTGTCTGAGTACCCATTCCCTTCCCTTGCCTCCCCCTTGAAAACACACATCCAGACAGATCACAGCTCTCTGTCCCACTGAACTGGGAGGTGTGTTGCTGCTTGCATTAAAAGCTAGGGCATGTACAAGCCGATGTCAGAAGAGCTGGACATCGCTTCAGTCCAGTCTTTGTACTGCTGTGAAAAAGTCGTGACAGCACAGCTCCTGAACTAGATAAGAGATAGAAGGGCACCCCTATCTCAGAAAGCAATGAAAAGCACCCATGCGTTGGTACTCCAGTATGAACTCAGCCTACCATGTCGGGGGCAAGCTTTTTATTAAAAAAAAAAGGTACGCTTCAAATTTCACAGTCTGTCCAGTGCAGTCGTATTCCTTTGGTCAGCAATGGTCTTTCACTCCTCTGTCTTGGCTTTTGCTGTGAAGCAACTCCTAGACGACAGACCAGGAAAACATTTAAACATATTCTTAAGACCCCTTGATTTCAATCATGTACAACTAGTTTGCATCTTCCTTTCAGCTGTTTTCCTTTCTCTGCCATCAATTCCACCTTAAAAACAATTTCCAGGGTGTCCTGTCATCCCCATTATCTGGTGTTTAACATGTCCTGCCCAGTTCCCATCTTGCTCCTTCTAGAAGCAATAATCTGTGTGTGCAGCCTTGATGTGGGATAAATATTGCCTGAAAGACTTCAAGGCTGAGCTTAAGCAAGATTTGTAGGGAGGGAACATACCTTTTATAGGCCAACTGCTTCAGCTTGAAGAAAACAGAGGAGTTCCCAGGCATATCAAACATTTGACCTGATGATGGATGTAAACTGAGTCACCAGCGTCACATTGCAGCGATAGAGGCAAACACTGACCTACCCCAGGGCACGTAAACAAGAAAGACCTGGAACAACACATGAAATCATGACAGATTTTAAGAGCTGGGTAGACCAGAGACAGTCAATCTCCAGTTCGCGAGTACTTCCAGTGTGATTCGGATGTCACTGCCCTCCCAGTACTCTCTAGTCCCATATTTCCTAACGCAACCCTGGTATAAATGAAGCCACTCACGCAGCATGGAAGAAACCCTGACCCCAGGCTCTCATCTGAGGAGGTTGCTTTATAAAGTGTGTGCTGTGCTGAAACTGCACTGGGAAGATGTGAAGAAGAAAATGAAGAGCGCAGCTCCTGCTACAAATTGAGACTGGATGCACAACAGGCACGAGGCTGTCTGGATTCTCCTCATGTTGTCCAGAAAAAGAAGGAAGATTTGGAAAGAGGAGAAGGAAGGAAGAGGGGCTGGTGGACCCAGAGCATCCTCCACATTGCTTGCAGGAACTCAGCCCTGATAAGAAGCTCTGGCTGAGGACACAGGAGCAGGAATTACAACCCCGGAGGACCTTTCTAGTCCCATTTTTTATGTTTCTCCAAAGCTAATCAGTAGGCTAAAATACTGAGTCTTCAAGGCAGGGCTGTTGCATGTTCCTGATCCAAAAGTGCCACATCTGATCTTTTCTCCTAGTAAAGGCATGTGGAGCTTCAGCGACTCCCTTGAATCCTTTCCTTCTTTACCTGTAGTATCTTGGGCTCTGGTGGGATGGGTCCTGACTTCACACAGTTATTTGGCTAAAACAGTCGAAAACTTCTCCTTCTATCACTCCATTTTAGATAACACATGAATATCCAAAGCATCTCCTAAACCTCGCACCGCCACAACCACCGGTCACCAAGTAACCCTATCCAAGCAGGTCACCTCCTACAACAGCCAAGTCTCAGGAGCATCTCTGCCTGCCCTTGCTCTCTGCAACCGGCTTGCCACATGCTTTTGCATGTCGGGCATATCCTGGAGACCAGACTCCATCCAGTAACGGATTAGCAGCAATCAAGCAGCGCTCATCGACCTGGTCCTAACTGGACCTCCCCTGAACTGAACGGGAGCCACACTGGATCTTGCCTCTTTCCATTTCTGAGGCTAATTATTACCAGCTAAACAGCACCAGGCTTTCCCTTTTTCTCTTTGCCATGCTTGTTAGCATTGTTTCTTCCAGCAGCTTTTCATCTCAACGGAGGCAATTGTGCCCGGCTGACATTTTAATTCTTTCCAGCTGCATCGGAACAAAATGACACAAATTAAGTTGAAGGGCTTGGGGAAGAGGGGGAAGGAAGCTCCCAGCCCCCACAGTCTGTCCCACAGGGAGGGTTTTGTGCTCGGTGCAGCAGATGCTCAGAAGATGCCACGGAGAAAGATTTTCACGCCAAGTTGACAGCGTGGACCGGTCCCAGGGATGCGGTGTTGCACCAACACTGCCTCTCTGGACCTGTTCCCCTGAAAGTCGTGGTGGAGAAACTTAGAGGTGAGGGATTTGCAAGTTTTCCCAGCAGAGAAGTGGCACATATTTGCCTTTACTTAGAGAAAGCTTTCCAAGGCAATCTACTGCGGTGGGCTCATATGTTGGTTTAGGGACCCCTCTACCCAAGTAAGTGAGGTTGAGTGAGCTCCTGCCCACGCTATGAAGGGTCTGCAGCTGAACTATGCTGGTTAAAGACAGATAAAGAGAACAGAGTGGCAAATTGTGGATCTCTTTAGCAATACATAGGAATCTCAGCCATGAACTAAGACCTCTCTGGGTAAGACACTGCATAAATACAGAGTAGGAAGTCTGCTTATGCCCCTAAAGGTATTAAGAAGACCAAAGAGGTGCATTAAAACTAGTGTGCTTAAATATTGCTTTTTTAGGGCTTAGGATGGTTTAGAGAAGTTGTATACTTCGGAAGCTAAGACCTTTAGCCTAAGCTGGGACAAAAAGAGATGTCAAAAGAAGAATTAAAGGCAAAAAGTCTTAGCAGCTAGTATTAACCACAAAGAACAAGATCAGACTGGTGCAGTAAACCACAGGGCAACACAATTAGACTGGTGCTGGATTAAGCCTGCCCTGAAACCAGAAGACGAAATCGGAGGCGTTTGCTTGCCACATTTGTGTTACTGCAGCCTCATATTAGTGAGCAGGGATGGAAAAGGGTTTGGCCTTTCAGCGGTTCCTCATTCTAGCACCACGCTCATGGTCACACCACGGCTCCCAGCTTCAAGGCAAAGGAGCCTTGCCTCCTTGCTTGCTGCTTGCATCCCTGTTGGCCTTTCTTTTCACATTCAGGAAGGATACATTTTTCACACTCAGCTACTTTCTTTGTGCTTGGACAGATTTTTCCAAGGTCTTGCAATGCCCAATATTCATATTCCTTGGTTCCTGTTTCACATCAAGCATTTTAAAGGCCACCTCCTGTCTGAGGGCAAAGAATTTGTACTATGGTCTGAAGGTGCAGCTATGGTTGTCACCAGAACTAGCATGAGGCTACCTGGCTCAGACACCAGTAGCACTGTAGCCACATCAATTGGATGGTCCAACATCCCCAGGAGCTTCCCATTTCAGCACACAACAGAGACAGGAGCTGGTGCAGAAGGTGGTAAGGAACTGGAGGTCAGGGGAGTGCAAGGGACCACAGGGAAATCAGATGCAGGAGATGAAGAAAGAAGGTGGAAGTGACGGACACAAACACAGTCCCCAGTGAGCTGATTGTCATCACCTGAAATGCCTGTGCTTTCTCTGCTCCAGCCTCTAAAAAGGCAGCACCATTGGGTCTGGAGAGCCCATCCCAACATTTGACACCAGACCAAAGTGCCTACGTGGGGAACCGGATTGCTCAAGGTCATGCTACAGCCTGGGACAACTCAGAGACACTCCTGAAAGGTGATAAGGATCTTAGCAGGGCCAAATCAGTTTCTGCAGGCACCTATTTCTCTTCGCTAGCTACAGAATCATAGAAACATAGAATCATTTAGGTTGGAAAAGACCCTTAAGATCATCGAGTCGAACCATTAACCTAGCACCGCCAAGTCCACCACTAAACCATGTCCCTAAGTGCCACATCTGCATGTCTTTTACATACCTCCAGAAAGAATCCAGCACGTCTGAGGTCCCAACCCACATGCCTCAGGAATTCAAGCTGCTTTTAGTGGCAGAAGAAATAGCCCAGGGAGGACCAGGCCAGTGAAGGAGAGGTGAAGATATTTTCCAAAAAGTCTCAGTGCTAAATTTTTCAGCTGCCTCAGAAACTAATGTGAACAGCAGACTCCCACTTACAAAAACCACCTCTGTGCCTTTCTTCCCCACATGCCGTGGGGTGCAAGACCCATTTTTGTAAGTGATAAAGGCTTCTTTCAGGTGGTGGAGTTGGTGGCTCTAAACCGAGAACAAACAATGTGATTCTGGCAGGTTTTCAAAGCACCCACCCTAGCACCTGAGGAAATGTCATTGGGACGTGCTGAACTGAGCAAGAGGGGGGAAAAGGCTTGCTGTTTTCAGCCTTTGCCATGACTTTCTTTTTCTTTAAAGATGTATTTGAAAAACTCTCAGCAGGGGTCTGGAGCTACGAACGCTGCCAGGCTTTCATTCTGCCGCGCAGCTTATGGTGTGTCCTCGAATCCATGCAGATCTAAAATATTTGCAATCAAAATTGAGCTCCAGGGCACGTATTTATTTACTGTGTTATTCTGCATCTCTGTATATCCTCATGACTAACTTTGAAAGGAAGAGGCACAGAAAGGAGCAGAGGGTGAAGGAGATAATAAGCATTTCCTGATTTATAAAGGGCTGTTTGTTTGGGGGTTTTTCTTGCAGAAAGGCTCTCTGTCCAGTAAGTCAAATTCCTTGGGGGATTTAAAGGAACGTGACACTATCCCACTGTTATTTCACTTAGAAGCCTTGCACCTCAGGCTGTAGTTTCTTGATACATTTTCTTTTGTAGCAACATCAGCTTAAACGATTGCCTCCCAGTCCTTGTCCCTTACCCCCTCCCAAGTGTTTGTTCCTGCCATATCATGGCGTGGTACCGCAAAGATGTGGCTGTGTAGGGTAGGATAAAAAGAATCAGAGATTACCCAACAAAAATCTGTTTTGGCTATGTTGCTTTTAAGCTGGATCCGTTCCCCAAGCCAGCTCTCAGCAGAGCAGCTGTGCTGGCAGGGGAGAAGGGATGGCATGCAGCAGCCTGACGGCAGGAACGAGAGGCGGCAGAGGGAGGGAGAGCAGAAAAGCCATCAAAGACAACGTACCTTGGAGCTAAAGACTCAATTAGTGGCTTTTCATGCAGCTGTTCCATGAGAAAAAGATGGTAAATCACATGTCCTGCATCCTCCCCAGCACGCAGCCATGCCTGGAGCATCTGTGGTATCGATGCAGAGCCCTTCCCCACCTTAGGGACCCAGCAGAAGAGGAGGGAGGACCAGATCTAAACAAGAAGAAAGTTTGGAAAGACTCTGCTCAAGACCTGTGCACCTTTAAGCCACATCTGTGCACTTCCAAGCCCCGGATCTAAGGAAGATTTTGCAATAATGTATATGGAAAGGGGAATGGGGTGAGCACTGTAAGGCCTCTGGAAATGTTTCCAAGCTCCTAAAGTCAGTGTAGAAATAGTCTTGGCTATTCAAACAATTCAGTAAGGTGGATATAAATGGATGGTAGGAGCTGCAGGGGAGAAGGCTCTCACACTGCTACCACGAGCTCCTGTGAAGGGCACCAAAGGAGCAGGGGATGGGCCAGAGTGAAAAATAACGGCGCGCAGCAAGCACACGGGCAGTTCTGATTTAGGTGGTAAGATGAACGAGGTAGCGGTGGAGCTATTTGAGGAGAGGAAGGACTTTCTGTCCATCTTTCGGTGAAGAGCAGAAAGGGCAGGAGGGGGAAGGGAGCGGCGCTTTGCAGAATGCTAATGAGGCGGAGGTGATGCTGCTTGATGTAGAGCTGAATGTGCTTAAGGGACCCTCCAGGGATGATTACTCAAAATGACTTTCAGAAAACGCCACTGGGACACTCCCGGCTCTGCACGGAGTACACAGCGCAATACATCTTCGCACAGCGAGATTGACAACGGATGATGAATGTCAACAGTGCAGGAATTCTCTTTAAGGGGAGAAAAGTAATTAACTTTGGAAACAAGGACTGGGGCTGAATGCACGTGGGCATGTTTTGTGCAGGGTTGGATTCGGAAGGAGCTGGGTGAGATGGGTGTGCAACACTCGTGGATATGTCTCCCCACTGAGTGTGAGCTGGGGGTGGCTGATTGTCCCAGAGCCTGCCATGTGATGCAGATTTTACAGTCACGTCTTAGGAAGGTCCCAGGGTTCCATTTCTGACCCCAGTAATGAAATGTGGAGGGCGGGTTAGTCCTTAACTTCAAGCTCAAGCCCTGAAGTTGCAAAGGACTCAAAGAGGAGGGAGGCTTAGCATGGCAAGAGAGAAACCGCTGGGCATTTGTTGGAGGAACTGCGTCTGTGCCTTCTTACGATCTTACCATGAGAGTCTCTTTTGCAGTTAACACCTCCTTAATTAATACACACGAATACAGAGGAAGGGAAAATACGTAACGCCCTTCCATTTTACCAGAAGGCCACCCAGACAAGCTGGTTGTCTAGTGCGTGCCCAAGCTATCTTGCATATTTAGGCACAGCTAAGGGTGCCAGTGCCAGGTTTGTGCCTGTGCTAGGAGGAGAGAAACCTCCTCCAGCCTTTACCACACCTTATCAACAGCTGTAATTTGCTTTTGAGACTTTGCTTCAGCTGCAACACCACCTCTATTTCAAACACAAACCATTTTGCTTCCAAGTCCAGTACAGCACGCTAAGCAACAGCAGTATCCACACGCTTACTGGGAGGTCCTTCACAAAACACAAGCATTTATCCAAATAACTAAGAATCCCTACCACCTCAGAAGAAGAAACACATTGTTCCCATTAAACCCCAAGGAGTATACTTCGCTATGATGCAATACCATGGGGAGAGAAAACAAAGGCATACTGGGCAAAAACATACCAAATTTCATTTCAGGGTTCACGCTTTAACATCTTGTAACTCAAAAATGCCTTCATTGTTTTTAGTCTATTTTGGCACCATAATTTTCTTTCGCTTCCTGTTTTCAACCCAATTTGATTTTAAAGCCGAAGCTAGAAAAAAGTACTAACGCTGGGCTTTATTACTAAAAGGTGATTACACCTTTGCTCAGGGGATGCTGTTGCCTGTTCAGGATTCCTGGACAGCTTCGGCAGCAGCCCTGACATTCGTGGTGGTGGGCGGACGTGAAGGAAGACACTGCTCCCATCCTAACAAGCTAAGATTAATACCTATTATGACAGCCCTATTCAGTACGCCTATTGTCAAGCCAGCTCATGTTCCTGCTCTGAATTGCCCTCTGAAGAGGTCTCTCTCTTTTTCTCTCCACTGGCTATACCTTAGGTGACTGTGCTCATCATCTCAGCATACAAAGGTCCTGAAGTAGACAGCAGAAAGGTTCCCAGGAAGGTTTTGTCTTTCTGCACCCGTAGGACTCAGAGGCAGTTGCTTGGCTAATGCACCTGGAGATTTCTCCTTGTTTTCTGCAATCTCTGTTGGTTATTTGAATAGATGCCAGGGTATGATTCATATCACCTAGGTCTACACGTTTAAAAAAGATCAGCATCTTGTCTAAGTATTCTCTCTATAGGCAATGGAAAGCGATTTTCAGAGGACAATTCAGCCAACCCACCTTGGACACGTACATTAGGGTGGTTTGAATCAACCTGCACAAGTGCCTTTCTCTTTCCATCCACTAGAAAAGTAGCCTTGGACATTTCGACCTGTGGCTTCCAAAGACAAAGGTATTTTCTGTTCCAGTATTTTGCATTTCCACAGATCTTCATTTCCTGTGAGTGCTTAGAAAGCTATTACATTACCTTTCAGTCTAATTCTCCTTTCCAATTATTCTGTGCACAAATGTAGATAGGCTTTGTTTTTAATGATGGACCAAAAAAAGGAAGACTTTCAGGAAACAGCAGGGATATTCATATTAGAAATATGAAAAAGATAATAGAGTTTCATGGTTTGGAACAATGCTGCAGTTAAACTTACGTTTTTGTCAGCTTTCTGTTATGTAGTTCATCATTTGGAATTCATTAAAAAGTTATTTGCCTTTAGAGAGAGAGTGACCAAACTACAGTAAAGGCCCAAGGTTATAGTCCTGAATCTTAACTGGATTCAATCCCTCTCTGAAGGTTGAAGCAGTTTATATCAGTCTGAAAAGGGTCCTAGCTCAGATACTTCAGTTAGAAATCCATGACAGGTAGGATGAACTTGAGCCCGGCTGGCTAGATTATCTCAAAAGTGTTTGACACAAGCCCATCAGAAGCAGCTGCTAAGAAATGTGGCTGAGTTTGAAAGCCCTGGACTGGTCTGCAAAGTGATACCTCCCCTCGCTAGAATTTAAAGAAATGAGTAACAGGGCTGCAGGAGGTCAATGCAGTCAAGGTCTACAGAGCTGTCAGCAGAACATCCCAGCAGTGACAGGAAAGCCAAATTCCATCCTGACATCTTGGTACTCCCAGAAGGAGTTCATCTCAGATGGATGAAGCTGGGATTTCAGACTTCAAAGCATGACTCTCCAGTGCCTGAAAAGAAAAAAAGAGGAGGAAGTGATTCATTTAGGCTCATCCATCTCTGGATGCCTACCCTCGAGGGGATGGAAGCAGAATCCTCTGTTAGCTTGGATTATTCTGGTCTGAACTTGGGAGTGACTCCAGTGACACCAACATTACTGATATAAAAGAGATGAGACTCTGGTCACATCCTCATAGTTTCTCATAAGGAACCACTTGCTTTACCATGGTGGTGAGAAAATGAGACCCATCTCCTTAAGAGAGTCCCCACCTGGCGTGACCTCTAAGTTCAACACCACGTTCAATGCAAGTCCAACACTGGATCACAGTCCCCTCACCCTCCTCTTCATGAAAAGCCAAAGCCCACCGCATGCTCCACACCACACAGCGGGGGCAGATACAGCCTTTTTCTCACCCCTGGATCTTCCCCCTGGATCCTGCACCATGAAGTTGTTTAGTTGTCCACTTCCTATTAATTTCAGCCACTTGCGTGGTTGACTCTGAACTGTGGATATTTCTCAATTCCTGGAAACTGTTTGAGACCTCCCACCTTCACAGTACCCAAGATCAAATCAACGGCCTCCAAAGCTGCAAAAATCAAATAATTAATTTTGAGCTAAATAGTAAGCTTTTCCAGGCAGCCCCCTGTACACCACCTACCCTCTGTGGACAAGCAGGCACGTACTACACAGAGCAAGGACTCACTGTGCCCTTGAAAGAGGGAGAGAATGAGGACCACACACATCTTCCAGGTATGAAAGGGACAGGGCAGGGGGCACCGGGCTCTCCATGGGGCCAGCGTTGAATGGATGGAGCTGGCAAAGCCGGGTTTTACCAGGGCAGGTGCTTGCTGGCAGCAGCTACTTTTGTTTATCAAGTTCCTTGTAACCGCGTGAATTAGAGACTGGATCATTAGCTTCACAATGAACCAGAATGCTGATTTATTTAATGAATGTAAATGGTCTTTTGCTAGCTAATTAAATTAGGGAAATGAGAACTGTTGGTAATAAAATGGATAGCAAGGAGGGAAAAAGCTTCTGTACCCCAGTGACAGCTGTAATATAAGGCTTTCCATGCCCGTGCTCCCCTGTAAAAGCTTCGAACCAAGTTTCTGCCCTTGAGGGGCGGCTTTTACTACGTGATTTGTGATCAGCCATGGGTTACTGGAGGTCTGTAAAGGTCCTGAACCAAGGCAGGTGGCTTCACTTTCTAGTTACACCAATGTGCGTCCAGACTAAGCTGAGTGGTCTCCTTGAGTTCCTATCAGTGTAAATACAATCATTTGCATAATTAGTGCAATGAGCTATTTACAATCATTTCCACTTGCATCTACCAGAATTTTCTCAGTGCTTCGGAAATTCCCTGGGTTGAAAACTCTCCTGTTCCAAACCACCTGCTTATGAAAACACACTATGGTCCTTCAGCGGTCAAGTCCAGCATCCAATAAGTCCAGTCCTGACCTTATAATACTTAAGCCAGAAACAAAAAAAATGGCCTTCCTACAAAGGCTCACACAGGTGGTCCCCAGCCATGCGTTTCAGGACTGTAAAAGGCCCAGCGCCATAGCAAGAGTGGATTCTGAGTCTGTTGTAGCAGTGTTATGAGCTCTCATGCTTCGGGACAACACTGTGGAGGACCTCAGGGTGTCAAAGACACCAAAATCTCTCTCATTAAACAGTATTTAGCAAAACTTCAGGTTCACAACGCTGAATTCCTGGTGAATTCCTTACTCAATAGACATTGCTCATCTCAGAATTCTCCCACCTAACACAGCCGCAGCAACAGGAGACTCCTTCAGGTGTCACGATGGCTAAATGCTGGGCAATAAACCTTAACAATTCCTTTCAGATGAGGCATGGGTATGCTTAAGATAATAGAGCTCATAGAGGAATGGCATTTATTTCCTGCCAAAGAACATAATTAAAAGCCAGAGTGCCTTTTGACAGGTTTATAATCCACCCATGCATTGCCATCCATGTAGGTCATATATTAGTCAAGCTGTATATTACTCAAGACTCCTTTTAATAAGCAACTTAAAGACTTTTAACAGCCTTTTTGTAGACTATTAGGAAGTAAAGCAATAACAGAAATATCACAAAACACTGCCTATCCAGAGCACATAGAAACAGATTGTTATTCTCAGGAAAGAAATCAAATATAAGACTTCAAGCTTCAGGGAAATAGCTTCCATCAATTAAACCATGTAAAGGACCAAGGTCTTCAAATCAAATCAAGTCGGCATAAATAACTCGTCACAAAAGGCCACTCCTTGCCCAGAGGTTATGGAGGAAGTCACCACGTCTATTAACTGTTATTCATAGGAATAAGCCTGTAAACATTTAGGTTTATGCTTGAATTTTCAGGGCTATATATCTACATGGGAGGCAATAATTGGAAAGCAGTGATGATTAATATGCCTGATTAATTGCACTACCACAAGACAGGCAATGCAATTACAGAGTCTTTCAGACACGCATGATTCTACACTCCATCACCAACTGAATAAAACAAACACAAACAGAATTAATCAAATGAAGTGGGAAAAACGAATTTAAGTAAACGCATGCAAGATGTCAAAGACACCTCCTTTCTGGATCCCTCTCAATATCAGCAAGGAAAGCATAAAATTAAACAGCTGAAGTAGATAAATGATGCATCCCTAAAAAAATCAAGGGAATCTCCCAGCACAGGCTCTTATGGCCCTTTGGTCAGCAGCCAGTATGAGAGGAACACAACCACCTCTGGGGTGGTGTTTCAGGACAGGCTGCAAAGTGCTTGAGAGTGTTACCACCGGCCGTGACTAATCAGGACTTCATCTGTTCCCAAAGCCAGCTTTGCAAAGACCTTTGGGCTGAGGTTGACCTCGTTCGGTAAGCTAACGCTGCAATTCATTCCTTTGAAAAGGGGTTGCTTCCCTTCCCTCTCCCATATTCCTCATCTCCTTTGCTCCTCACCAGCCTCCCCCAAGAGGGGAGAAAGGACTTCTCTCAGCAGCAACCCTGTTCCTTCAGCTGGAGGTAAAACACCAGCCGTATTTTTGTTGGCAAAGCAGATGCAACTACTCTCTCTCCACCTCTTCCCCACCCCAATGTACTTTCCCCAGCTGGCTGCATGCTCCCACTTTGAGTCATTCCCATGCAGCAGGCTGGCGGTTTTATGCTAAACCTGTGAATTGATCTGAGTTTAAAATAACCTTGCCAAATTTTTAAAAAAAAAAAAAAAAAAGAGGATTTTTTAAAGCTGTAGGAGGGGGTCGTGCAACCGATGGAAGGGAATAGCAACCAGCTGCTGAAGCCAGTTTTGGCTCCGTGGTAAGTGCCTTTGGAGCCACAGTTCAGCCGAGGGAATGAGGGTGGGGGGGTTACATGTGGACTAAGGGCTCCTCAGCCCCTCTCCAGGTCCGCCTCTGCGTGATCTGTGGGGAGGTCACAGCAAAATGGAGAGCAAAGCCAAAACCTCTTAGCTATGAGGAGAAAGTCTTCACAAGAAGACCCCCCGCCAGGAAGCCCTTCCCGGTGAGACAAAGCAGCACAGCAGGTCGGTGCCTTGATGGGAACTGCTGCCTCCTTCTTTGGCAGAAGCTTGAGGTGCAGTGCACAGTGCACAACCTTTTGCTCCCTATTAATCCATGATGCCTTTCCCCCTCCTCTCTTCACTGGAGACAGACCCTGGCCCTACAAATACAATGCTTTCCAAGAACATTACAATATTTTAATTTTTTAAAAAATTTTTTTTTTTTTTTTTTGGCCCCTAGGGTTTATTCAGGTGACTGACATACATATTCCAGCATGTGGTCACGAGCAGTGGCAGCAGCTCTCAGCTGAGTTCTGGTACTTCTTTTTTCTGTGTTATTTTTTCACAGCAGGAGTTGAGTGCCAGCTCACAACCCTAATTTAAACAGAGAGAGAGAAAGTGAGAAAGAGCACCTTAAATGCTCCCCTGAGAGCCTGAGAGCCCGTTTGCAAAGCAGTATTTCCACTATCAGTACAACCTGATGCCTTTCCCAGTACAGAGAGTTGTTTACTGCAAGTTCATGCAACATGTTGAGTTTTTCACTTGGAAACAAGTTCATCCCTACTGTGGAGCCCAGAAGCCACAAAAATGGACCCAGGAGCAGCAAAGCCACCATCAGAGTGATTTGATTGCAGCAAGGACACAGAGCGGTGCAGCGTGCTGGAATTAGGGTATTCAGAGTGGGAGCAGATCACAACCGCTGCTTTCCCCTTTCCTTTGAGAGGACCAAGTCCCACAGGGCACCCCAGGAGGAACTCAGCCTGAAAGCCCTTGGGGGTCATTTATATTTGCTTGAATCCCAGAGTGCAGGTCTGGATTCCAGTGCAATATGGTTTTCAGGACAAAACAAGGAAATTTGGGGATTTGGAGCAATCAGTACCTGTGAAAACTGTTAACTGGCTGTTAAATGTTATGGGTGGGACTCAGGACAAGCTGTAAATTACCTTCCTGTTGACTGATTTGGGTGTGTTTATGCAAAAAAATGGTCAGCAAGAAAGATTGTTGCTGATGGAGTCCACCCATGATGCTGAAGGCAAAAGGGACATATTCAGATCCACCATTCCAGGCACCCAACTGGGCTTTCAGTCACTTTGGCATCAAAGCCCAAGAAAGCGAGGACAGACTCAGACCTGCTGCCACCTGGCTGGTTCCTGTCTAGCCGCATGTGATGTCCCTGAAGCTACCTGATGGTAGCTGGGCTGAATGCAGTATCTTGTGCCCTGTCTGTCCTGGTTTTGTCTGTGATGGAGTTAATTTTCTTCCTAGTAGCTGGTTTAGTGCTGTGTTTTGGATTTAGTATGAGAATAATGTTGATAACACACTCATGGTTTAGTTGTTGCTAAGTAGTGTTTACATCAGTCAAGGACTTTTCAGCTTCCCATGCTCAGCCAGGTGCACAAGAAGCTGGGAGGGGACACAGCCGGGACAGCTGACCCCAACTGACCAAAGGGATATCCCATACCATATGACGTCATGCTCAGCATATAGAGCTGGGGGAAGAAGAAGGAAGGGGAGACATTCAGAGTGATGGCATTTGTCTTCCCAAGTCACTGTTAGGCGTGATGAAGCCCTGCTTTCCTGGAGATGGCTGAACACCTGCCTGCCGATGGGAAGCAGTGAATGAATTCCTTGTTTTGCTTTGCTTGCGGGTGCGGCTTTTGCTTTACCTGTTAAACTGTCCTTATCTCAACCCACGAGTTTTCTCAGTTTTACCCTTCCGATTCTCTCCCCCATCCCACCAGCAGGAGTGAGTGAGTGGCTGAGTGGGGCTTAGCTGCCAGCTGGAGTTAAACCGTGACAAGGTCTCAGTGGGTTTGATGTAGAGTACCACCACCAGCCAAGCATTTCCACCATCACCAACAACTTTCTCCATAACCTGTGCTGCTGCGAGAAGACCAGGAGGCTACAGCTCCTCTGTGGAACCTCTGGGAGATAAGAGACAGCCTTTATTCACTGTTATTCACTGTTACAAAAGGCAGTTATTCACTGCCTTTGTCTCTTGTCCTTTGACCCCTAAGTACAGGTTTCCCTCACAACTACCCACTCCAGCTCTTTGTCTTTTCCCTTCTCTCTGCAATAGCAGGAGCAGCCCAGCCCTTGCAGTGGTGATATTTACACCTGTCAGGAAGCCTGGAGTCAACCAAATTGTGTCCTTTCCACAAAAAAGCCTTTGCCAAGTGCTTGAAACCCAACACAATACACATCAAGTAAGGATCTCCTAGGCCATGTTGCTGGGGACCTGAAGGGATCACCAGCTGTTCAAGAAGCTGTCCTTCTCCCATGATGCCAATGCCAATGGATATTTTTAGGTGAAAAGATTTAATATCAGTGAAACAAAAAGAAGATGAAGAAAAAAGACTAAACGAAAGGTGCTCCCACTGGGACAAAGCAGTCTTGCTCAACAAGGATAACTTCACAGATGCAATTTACCCTCTTCTTCCCCCCTCCTTCTCATATACAAGACAAAGTTTTCCTTACGGGATAAAACGGAAATGGAGAAATTGCCCACTTTTACAAAAATCAAGCCAATTGCTCCCTGCTCTATGTTCAACCAAAAAGGTCCCGAACACAAAGGCTCTTCAGTGCTTGTGGCTGCAGACACTTCTCACAGACACTTCTGCAAAGCCCAAGTGATGCTCTAACTAATGCAAAAGCCATTTCTAGCCCAGGAATTGCTCCCATTTGCTGACCAACTTGCTAACGACCTGTATCTGTGAGCTACAGATCTGTCCACTGTTTTCCCAGAAGAAAAACCTCATTGGCAAATTAGAGCTACAGAATTGCCCCAGCGGAAGGGTTAAACTGAGGGATAGAACCAAGCCAGAATAACCACAGAGCCTCTCTGGCCTCATTGATTAAATAAAAAAATTGCAGGAAAGGAGAGGTTCACAGGGAAGTTAACCCTCATCTCCCCTTCCGCCTGTGAACGCCAAAAGACATTGCAAGCGGGAACAACAATTGGGAGGAGGGAGATTGGTGTCGGAAAGGGGGGAACATTGTTGGCTTTGAGGAGAGACCAGAGGAGAAAAGCATTGGGTTTAGTGGAGGAAGAAGAGGAGCAGGGAAAATGGTGGGAGAAATGGGAAGGGTTGATGGCAGGTGAATGGTTGGAGATCACCAGGAGAATGGAAGGGAGCAGGTCAAAGAGGGGGGAGTCCAAGGGGCTGAAGATCCCCCCACCCATATAAATTGCAGCTAAAGGGGAACACCAACCTCTAGGCAGAAAGGGCATTAAAACACAGCAGTATGTCTCCTTTCTTGGAATAGACTTTGTATCGTGCTCCTTCACACACTCGGGATATTAAAGCAGGGAAATGGGCACGTTGGTATGATGCTGGTTGACACATTTTGTATGCTCACAAACCCACACTGAAGAATACTGCTAGAAACCTCAAAAGAGCCTCTTAATTGATGATCCTCAGCAATTTCAAACCAAGAAGCATCTAAATTGCAATAACTCCAACAGCTGTCATGTGTGATGCCACACCATGTTTTCCCTTTGCAGCCAGATTCAGATCTAAAGTTGTCCAAACTAGCATCTAACCTGAGCTTCTTGCCAGCACAGGCAAGAAGAAAGTTCTATTTCTTCCTCTCTGCAGCAGCTTTGAATGTACTTTTCTCCCATCTCCTCACCAGCCCTGCTTCTTTAGGCCAGACAGCCTCCATTTTTCATGTTTTACCCCCAGGATGTGCTCTTAGATCCCTCTCCAAGTCATGTTTGCTTCAGCCTAGGTAGAGCCAAGTCCAATGCACGTTCAGTCAACGCTGCATCAGATGGCAGCAGCACAGCCCATTAACTCTCCTTTGGACAGCTTGGCTTTCCTCTGAACAGGGCTTTCTGCTCATGCCAAGACAACAGGAGTGTGAGCAAAGCCTTTCTGCCAGGCAGCACACGAAGAAAATCCTATCTAGTCTTTAGCGAGGACCACTGGGACAACACTACAATCTCAGGCTCCCCTTTGTCTCTACGTGTATGAGAAACCAAGGGAGAAGAGATTGCTCTGGTAAAACCACATGCCCAGGGAGAACCGCAGACTTGGAAAGATGCTTGTACCTGCACCACATTACGGATGAAGAAGACTAAGGCACCCTCAGAGATGATGGAGACAAGAGAGGAAAAGAGGAGGAAAGAGGAGAGGTCTGGTTTGACAACATCCCGGAACTGCTGATGAAAGACAGCAGGGACTCCACCCCTCAAAAAAAAAGAGGCATCCCTTTTTTTGTAAATCAAGCTCTGATAACTCACTCCTCAGGTGAGATCCCTGAAGGCCAGCAGCTAGATTTCCCAACGGCAGGACACAAGCATGGGAAAAAGTAGCACAGTTGTAAAGCGATAGCATGAGAAGGTGGTTTGTAAAGTGGATCCCTCTGTACAACCCAGAGAAATGGACCTCTGGAGCACTTACTGTGGCAAAGAAAACAATTTAGTAGGTTAAGAGCCAAACACTACTCCCTTCCAGCAACCTTGATCAGAATTAATTCTACTGCTTCTGTGAAACTAATCCAGATTTGCACCGAAATCACCAAGGTAGACTTTGTCCCTAATCCCTTAAAAGCATTTCCAAACAAACCTAATGATATATGTGCAGAATATCATTTCGTCTAGATCAGATTACTTTCTGCCTTACAAGGAGCTATTGTCGAACTTGAATGATTTGCTCCCCTTTGTCAACAAATTGCAATTTTCCAGAGAAAATAATTTTACACTCAGAGCAGGAGGAAGATCAAGTTTACACCCCGATTACCTCTTGCTATGCTTAAGTGATTTTAAATGAGATCCACTTGACAAAGGACTCTTTTCTCTGAATCTGCCTTTCCTCCCAAGACCTGAGATCAGAGATGCTCATGAACTAACTGCCAGAACAAGGCACTTTCTGATCATTAGGATGGGTATTGAAATCAGAAAGCTGAACACAGTGAAAAAAAATTGCAAACTAAACAAAACAAAACCCATCTTCCAAATGGACCGAGACTGTTGGATGAAGCAGCCCTTTGATTTCATGGTGTTGGGAATCAAAATCTCCCTGTCATGGTTTTGCTTGCTTATAACTCAAGATGAACACAGGACTGAACCCCTCTTTGTAGCTGGGGAAGTCAAACCAAAAAGCAGCTGATACGTGGCTTGCTCAGGATGACGCAAGGAGTCACCAATGGACCTTGGAGAGCCCAGTCTCCTAGCTGCCATAAGAAGATATATGTTGGTATAGCAGTGTCCTTGGACAACTACGCTGTATCACAGGCGACGAAGCCTTTCACCAGTACAACGAAATTCCTTAAATGCTTTGAAATGCCTTAGATACTTGCGTATTGCTCCCTGGCCTTGTTCAACCACATGGTAAACAGGAAGATGGGTTCCTGTTGATATCTGGGTTTGATCTGGAAGGATATTGCAATAATAATCATCCAGGGCACTGGCCCAAAAGATTATGCTAAGCCAAGCAAATTGGGACTTTTCCCATCCCACAGCCACTCAGGCTGAATCAGCCCGACATTTCCCTGACCGTCGTGTTTTACCACATGCCGTGCAGGGACAGTTGTGCCAACACTGCTGATCTGGAAGAACTCTTCCCTGCGTCCCCCCTTTCCCCTTCCCCAGCTGGATATAAAAGCTATCCAAGTCAAGGAACTCTGGCCCCTCAGAATAAATGGGAAATGTTTTCTAAATGTGGGAAATAGATGTATCAAAAGGAGGTCGGGTGGGTTAAATATTGTGCATGATGTGACGGTACAAGGGAGGCTGAGGAAAAGGAAGGGAAATAAAAGCCATTCATATGGAAGGAAAGCGTTGGCTGCCAGCAGGCATATGTCAAAGGAGCTCTCTGTTTAAAGGCATGAAGAGGCTGTGCAATTATAAGACCCCTGTTCCTAAAGAAGGGAATTTGTTTTAAACAACACTGATAAAACGGGGAAGGGTTTTAGCATGAAAAAGAGGGTTTTCTCCTGCTTTTTCAACACCTCTCTGGAGCGGAGCCATGCTTTGTTGTGCTCAGTTTTCCCCGCGAGTGCAGGCTCCTCCCGGCAGGAATACGGTACTTCCTGAGCTCCCACCATTCCCACAATGTTCTCACAGTCACGTTCTTCTTTCCGTGTTTTTAGTACAGGATTATTAAATCACTCACAGGCTAGCAATCAATGACAGGGAGGGTCACACATTTGCAAGGCTTGAGGCCAAGTTTCCAGCTAATGACTTCAACAGAGGTACAGCAGTTAGGGAAGGTCCCTTGGAGACTGCTGCTGGAACAGCAACGGCATTTTGCTGGGAAACCAAAGGTGTGAGACTCAAGTTGAAATCCACTCTGGTCAATCCCAGTGAGCAGACATTTAGCTATGAAGCAAAGGAGCCAAAGGTGTTATATTGCCCATCCAGCATCTCCATATACTCTTGGCTACCTTTTTTCCTTGAGGACACATCCTTAGAAATTGTATTTGAGAGGACATTTGATTGCACAAGAAGGGTCTGCTGATCTAACAGGAAAGGGTGCACTGACCTGAAGGTAGAGACAGAAATAACAGAGAAGTGGTTAACTGTTGGAACATATGACTTTTTTCTTATGGAAATTAAAAGTTGATTATTTTCTCTGAAAATCTGCTTAGGCCAATTACAATTTACTGGGCTCGGTTCAGAAGTAAGTGCAGGATATACCATTGCCTAACGAATTCCTCTGAGATGAACAGGTAGGAAACCAGTTTTCATTTCCCTGGTGTTTCATGTTAAAGATCCAGGGAAGTGTCTGATCTTGCTCACCTGAAGGATGGGAACTGCCAGAGGGTGGGGACGAATCTAGATGGGCATGAATGAAGATGATCATGAGGAGAAAAGGGGCAACACAGTCAGCTCCTTCTCGCAGGTAGCACAGGATGCAGGTTGGCTTTTTTTGGAGAGAAAAGGGCAGGTCAAGTTACGTTCTGGACCCTTTAACACAAATTTCATCTGACCAGCAGCCATCAGGGTTAAAACCTAATATGACTCCCAAGTTCTTCCCACTGCATTTGCAACAAGTGGCTCTCTCACATCCCAGGGACGTGGCTACCCTGGGCCAGCACAATTCACAGTCAGTTAGGGTTTGATTTTGCAAATCCTCCTCTAACCTGAGCTTTCTCGCACAATGAATCCTTTGACCTCACTGGGCTCGATGACGTGCGTCTCGGCAATTTTCGAGGCCTCAACCCCTGACCTGCCAAAAGCATGGGAAAGCAAACGCTCCCCTCAAGGGCATTTCTACATAGGAAGACCAAGGGACCATGAACGCTGTAAGAAGGCCACAATTTTAATGCCGCGCATAACATCTCCGTCGGCAGTCAGCAAAGAGCACTCTGACACCTCAGGGCTTTGCTGTCGTCAGTGTAAAATTAACAACTTCGTCAGGACAGATAGTGTATATCTCTCCCTTTTTATTTCTTTTTTTTCCCCTCCAAGTCCCCACTGGGGAGATTTCATTAAAGCAATGCTAGACCATGGGTGTTAGCTGCATTTGCGGCATATAATTAGCTGGCAAGGCTGAAATAAGGTATCTGCTGTAACCTTGGCTGCTGGGTTGCAAGGTGCTGTGAGCAAATTTTAAGGGAGATGCTGCATGGGCTATGGAAATAATGATTTTTCCCCTGAGACCCTATGGAAGCTGTTCTTTGCTTGCACGAGGACTTCTGGAAATTACGGGACTTTAATGAGTGGATCCCAGGTAATAAATCAGATTGGGATCTCCCCGTTTCACAGTGCCGTGGGCAGCCTGCCTGCTGTATGATCGATGCTTAAGTAAAGGGAGAACAAGGGGCTGCCCCTGGGGACATTCCCACTGACCCTACGGGGAGGGCAGGTTCCCTAACTGGAAGCTGAGAAGATTGAAGACCCGAGGGCATGAATGCCTCTGGGCTGTATTCAGGGCACACATTTTGGAAACTGAGTATTCTTAAAACCCCGGGACGATTCAGACCAGACTATCTCCGTCTGCCAGCTGGGGTGAAGCTAGTGCCAGCCATGAACGTTTCAAAGGGCATTTATAGGGTATATCCACAGGCTTGTATCCATCCCTGCTTGGAGCAGCAGGTTGGACTGGTATCTCCTGAGATCCGTTCCAGCCCAAATTATCCTATGATCCTACGAAAGGTGGGACCCTCAAGCTGAATTTCTCCCCTTCACGCAGACAGTCGGTGGGAGCTAGGCATGTCCTGAAGGCACCAGGGAGGGAGGGGGATTGGTGTCACCCAGTGTCAGCCCTATACGGCGAGGCAGCAAGCCTGTGCTGCTGCTGGCTACAGAAAGGGCACGAGATGATAGCTTTTCATGGCCTTGAAGGGAGTTTCGGTCCTGTACTTTACATCTGCATTGTACAGACCTGAGGGCAAATCCCTTTTGTGCTCCTCAGGCTGCTGAGTCTCCAGTCCTGCAGGATCAGGACTTGTGTGGACATCCTCCGGTGTTTCATTTAGGTCCCATTTTAGGTGCATGTTGGATTAAGGATCTTCAAAACAGACTGCGATTATTTTGTAAAATGTTCCTTCTGATATGTCTCATTGTCCTACACAGAACAGAAGTGTTTTACACCAAAATACGCTCTGTAGGTTCACAAGTTCATTGCTGGTGGTTAAAGAGCTCTCGGTGTATTGGCATCATTAATTGCAAATGTGCTATTCGTCTTTAATTTGAAGCTTGGTCCGAATTTTCCCTTCTGTTTCCAAAGGAGAGGAACACGGTTTGAACTCCAGTCATACACTTTTGGTGAACTCTCCTGACACAGCAGCTGATGGTTAAACAAACAGGACTTCCCACCGTGAACTTTGCAAAGGAAAAAGTCCTTGTCCCACCACTTAATCAGCAGATCCGTCTAGCAGAAAACACCCAGCATGCTCAGATCACTTGGAGCTCTGCAGCCTTAAGCAGAATGCTGTATTTACAACTGCTCTCTTGTCACCTTAACCTTTGCGATGTGATCGTTTGATACTCAGACATGTGTCATTGACCTGGCAATCTATTAGCTTGGAGTC
>NW_009224432.1:0-10887 GCF_000690835.1 Fulmarus glacialis | reverse complement strand
AAGAGCTGCTGTGCGTGCCGAGCAGCTGATAAAAGTGACTTTTGCTGTTAGTTCAGAGATAGCTCCTTTTATTATCAGACAAACCCTGCTCCTTTACCTCTTCTTAGGTGAGGAGGGAGGTGTTGCTCAGTGTGACTAACACGAACTAACCTTTCATGTGCTCAGATGTCACCAAGGCAAGATATGCTCAGGTGTCACCAAGAGTCATGAAAACTCTTGATCAGGACAGTGCTTTTCAAATAAAAATTTGATTTCATTAGTTTCATGAACAAATTGAATGGGCATCTTCAGTGAGAGCACGTGTGCCCCAGGCCAGGTCACCCAACCTGGACGCTGGCAGGGGATGCTTGGACATGTGTCCCTTCTCCCAGTAAGCCCCAGTGCCCCACAGTTCATGTTTTAAAGCCTCAATCTTTGCTCTTTTCACCCAGAGTAGGACACTTTGGGGAATATTCATCAAAATCCCACTTGGCATCTTGGCATTTGAGGTCACAAGAGCATGGGCTGAAGATTGACAGAGGCTAACCCAGGTTGTCTGAAAGCAGTTCAAGGAAAACAAAGGGCATGAAACACCAAAACGACTGAGCCAAAACAGGTTTGCAACAGCAGCAGTGTCTTATTACCCACCTGATACAACTGGAGAAAGTAAGCAAGGTGTTGGGTGCACCAGCTTCTCCAGGGCTAAAGCGAGAGCAGCGAACTTTGAGAACAAGCGCCTTGCGTTTAATTAGACTTGTACCAGTTAGACCACCTGGTGCCTGTAGGGTAGAGGTGATCCTAACGAAGGGGAAAAGGTGCTTGTTTCCAAGAGATAGGGAGAGAAAATCATATGTGGAGAGGAAGGCTGAGATCATGCTTGCGTCCCAGTTTAAAAATGCCTGTTGGACTGGTAGGGTAGCTGGTGTTACACGAAGTAGCGTGATTGGACAAGATGTATTTGTACTGGAAATCTCAAGAGTAAATCTTGCTCACTCATTAATTCTTTCATAAAAACTTGTTCGCCCAAGAGCCGAGGGAGTGACGCCAGCGCTTTCTTATCCTATAGCTTCATAAACCAGTCAAAATGTTCTGTACATCTCCGCACCTACTTTTTCTTCCCTCTCTCACAACTATCCAGGTACTTGCATGACCTTTATTCTTCTATTACATAAGTATTTTGCAAGCAAACTCACCAATAGCAAACTTTTGTCTTGGCAAAGTGAGCGCAGCAGTGATTTTGCATTCTGCTTTTATCAGCTGACTTCAGCCTAGAAACTTTGCAGCCCGGGGTTAATCTTGCATCTCGTGAACTTCGTAATCTACGGGCAATGGGTCAGGAAAGTTCACAACGGTTTTTATCCGTGTGGGTAAACGCAAAGTTCAGTGCCAGAGAAAATAAAATTTGATTTCATTAGTTTCATGAACAAATTGAATGGGCATCTTCAGTGAGAGCACGTGTGCCCTTAAATAGAGCAGATGCAATAAAACAAGAGTCCTGAAAAGGGCTCCTTTGGGAGCATTTGGCTGCATAGGGGACGCACTGGAAAGGGTAGGCAGCATTTTCACACCAGCTCTTCTGATTTTACCTCGTGCCTGATGAGCCTGGAGGATTCATTGCCACAAGAATCACGTGGGGAAGACTGACAGGGTTCAAAGTAGGATTAGGTTATTTCTAAGGGGAATGAGAAACGGCAGGCCTACAAGAAGTTAACAGGGCAAAGAGAGAGATCGGAGGTGTGCGGAAACAAAATGAGGTTGTGAAAATTTCACAAGCACCATAGACGCTGATATACTTTGACCACCAGTAGCTGCCTCTGTGTTGCAGGATCTGCTCTCTGGGCAGACAGTTCGGGTACTACACGTGGAGCAAAGCCCTGCACCTCTCCTGCTGTGCCTGAAGACATCAAGGCTTATGTTCCGTCCAGGACACAAGATGAGGCTGAGCGTTAATATAGCGACTGCTTTGCTAACATACATAGGGCCAAACTTTACTCTGACACCGAGATCTTTAGAAAAGCCAAAACAGCGAGGAGGACCTTTGTCTCTGGCTATCGATCCATGTAGATCTCAGGTGGTCTTCAAGATTCGAAGGTCCCAGCCTGCTGCTGGTACCCTGAAGACATTCAAGACATACCCTTCATCCCAATAATGGTATTTAAGAGGAAATTCCAGAGAGGATCTGTGCTGTCTGTGGTGATCTTCATGATTGCAGTGGACCGCTTGTCCTCTTTGGGAGATGGGGCTGAATTCCCACCCCCTGCCACAAGCAACATCTTACCCACGGGCATCTCATTTGCCACCGGGGCCTCCAGGCATTTTCAACACTACAAATAATAACACAGCTTCATGCTTGCAGATCCAGTGCTGTCTAACTAGACCAAGTGATCTGTGTATTCCCAGTGCATCTGCAAAGATGTGTAATTACCCTTGAGTAATTTTTCCTGAGGGCATTTGGGGAAGTAAAGCATGGTCCCACCTAAAGGTTCCCTCCTTTGGGCAAATTCCCACATATTTCAAAGGGAGGAAAAAGAAGTCAAAAAGAGAGATTATTATTTGTTTAATGAATCTGCAGAAGTGCATTTCTTTCTGGGAATCTTATTAGAAGTCCCTTCCTCATGGAAATGTGGCTGGTGAGTAGGTACTTTGTCAAGTCAAAAAGAAAAAAACCAGATCGGAAGTCTAATCGCATTGAAACCATATGTGCAGCGTATGTCAGCAGTTACAGAGAGCTTCAGAAAAAACAACTACAAAACCTCGGCCTCTGACTTCAAAGGGGTTTTAAAAGGGCCAAAATTTTGATCGCTAAATTTCTGCCCATTAGGGTAAAGTCACGGGGATTTTTTGTGTGTGTGTGTCTGTTGTTGCGAATAGTTTTGCTACAGAAAACTAAGCAGAGGTCCCTACCATACAAAAAACCAGAGTCCTATCAGAGCTGGCTTCCTCCCGGGACCCTGCAGATCCCAGCACACACTGAGTCAGTCTTTTCACAAGCCATGGCTCTGTTTTAAAGCCCAGTCCCGCCTTTGAAAAATGGCTGTATTCAAGAACGGCACCATGGGGCTCTGCGTTTCCTTCCTCCCCTGGTTGCAATACGACATGCGCGTTGTTCGCTCTCGCAAGGGCAAATGGTCTTTCCATCAGACCAAAAACTTACTGTGGGTTGGAGAAGTTAACGCGGGGTCTTTCCCTTTTCATCTACAACCATCTCCTACAACACTTCAGCGTGTAGGTTGGTGGTAACACCCCCTTTCATGGCCTTGATCCTCTTCTTTATTGATATGGAGTATCTTTATTGCAGGAAGCTGTGAGTTCTTGGCACAAACTGAAGTTGTACTAGGTCCTGCACAAACACGGGTGAAATCTCTGAGCCAAATGCTTGGAGACCTAAAGGCAATCTGTAAAGCGGGGTGGGGGCAAATTCTCCTTAGCTCCTGGCTTAGGGGTCAGCGCACACCAGCTATATCTGCAAGCAGTCCTTGGTGATAAGGGTCAGGGTTAAGTCCTCCGTGGAAGCCTTTGCAATGCTAAAGCAGACATGCGACTTGTGATGGCTCAAGCAGGAGGAGGTGCATGGGGAGATCCCAGCTCTCCCATCAGATACAAGCTTTCTCAGGAAGAAGACAAACCCCCTTCCCAGCAGGATTTGGAATAGCACAGACATGAGAGACATGGGGATATGCCAACACTGAGGTGTTAAAAGACCAGCAAGATGCGACTCATTGGGGAAACTCTTTCTACCAGGATGGTGCAATCCTCTGAGCTCAAACACAACCCTTTTTCCTCCCACTTGCTCCCACCATGAGACTTTGCTGGGTCAGTCGCACATGTCTCTGAGCTGGAAAATAGTAATTATAAACCTCTTGGAAAGGAGCTGGTGGAGAAACCAATGTAGCAAAGGTGAGGAACCTACGTGGAGTTTTTAGGAAGCAGGCTGGCTGCACACAAGTGAGTGTGTATATGTGTTTGTGTGGGTATGTGGACCCTGCATCGTGGAGCTGTGGCAAAGGACACATTTGGGAAGGCACACTGGAGCAGAAGGGATGGAAACTGGCCTCTCAGCCAGCCCCAAGCCCACTAAGACACTTGCCTGACCCCATATCCTGACCCTGCTCTGTTGAGTAGACACAACTCAAGACAGGCTTCCTGAAGATGAATGGTGTTGCAGGACGCAACAGGTTGAGAAGCAAAGTTCAAGGGCAGACTTGGGGAGCAACCTGAACATGTGGTTCAGACACAGTGTACCTAGGACTTGGTCATGGCCAAGGATTATGGTGCAAAGGCTGGAGGGGGTTGACTGAGAGGAAGTTTCTATTCGACACGGTGAAAACCAATTGCAATTTTTGCAGTCCTCCTCAGTGGTAGAGGGGTGCAGGGGAAGGTCGTCTGCTCTCTCAGGGGACGGGGTCTGGGAGCAGAGCTCCTGCCCTTTCTCATGTGGCAGTTCTCTCCTCATTTGATGGCTGTCAAATGAATTCATCCTGATGTGCCAGATAACTTCCCCCAGCACACACTTACCTTTAAATTCCTACACAGCACACACCATAGGAAAACCCCATCTGATCCTTCCTAGCCCTCAGCTTTGCTCCTCTCTAGTACCAAGCTCCAGCAGATGCACCTATGGGTCTTCTACCGCCCAAAATATGTAATTTTGGCTTAGTAATTTCGGATTTTCTCTGCTGCTGTTTTCAAGGCTCTTGGGAAGGCCTTCAAGTTGAGAAGTTGGAAATTTCCCTGACATCTACTGACTCTTTTAAGGCAAGATACCCCGCCAAAAATGTTTGCAAATTCAAGCTTGTGGGAGACCAGCAGGGGACAAGGACTACTCTTTCGGTTTGTACTATGACTTGTTGCTATTGTTATGCCCTTAAGCTTGCTCTGTTCCAGCAGTGCCAACTCATAAGGTAAAATATATGACATTTTATTTAAAGATCCGACTTCTTCATCATCTGCAAACATTTACCTTCCATTTAGAAAATGAAAGTTATATCAATCATTGAAAGCCACTGGAAAAAAGTTTAAAGAAAACTCTCAAGGCTCAAGATCTATGTGAAGTTTTAAAAAACCCTCTCTTCTTTTTACATTCCTGTTTTTTTAGGAAAAGCTGTTTTGTGGTAGCCTGATTTGTGAGTTCAATGCACTTGGGAGATGAACACACTTCAGTTTTGGATGTGGTCTGCAAAATTGCAGAACGAAGTTCAAACAAGCCCAAGGAAAATGAGTTAAGGATGACGGTTGTGACTCACATGTCCTCGAAAGTAATTTTGCATGTTTGACCTAGAGAAATAAGAGCAGATAACGCCATATAATCGCTTCACGTATAGAACCATAAGCGGAGGGAGAAGGGCTGCACAGGTTTGCTGTGGTGGATAGAGCAAGGAAGAGGAGATTAAATTTAGCTGGCTAGTAGGAACAATTTCCTGAGAGTGAAGACAATTAGGCAGTGGAACTGTTTTGCCTAGTGAGGTAATTACTGCACAAACACTAGATGGACGCAAGCCAAGATTAGATAAGTATAGTGGAAAATGTAGTACAAGGTCTCTTCTGATGAGCCCAGAGGGGCTGGCTTTGCTGGCAGCGTGCCCGGCCGAGCAGTTGGAGGAAACTTTCCCTGAAAAGTTCTCGAGACAACAAGGGCTTTGCTGGGGCAGGGACTGCCGGCTGTCTCATCAGGACAGAGAGCAATGCATCAACCCGCCCCACCATAAAAGCCCGCAAAAGATCCGAGGCAGTTAGGAAACGAAAGTAGAAGCAAAAAACCTAAATAGTCATTTTTCTGGGGGAGGACAAGTCTTATTTAGGTTCCTCAAAGCCCCTTTTTGTTCCGTATGGGGTTTGGGTGTTTCTGCAGTTATTGATTCTTTTTTCTCTATTCACTGACACATATGGAGTGTTTGCAGAGTCTGGAGCCAGGAGAGCTCCCAGAGCAAGGGGACAGATTTTTGGAAGAGGTTACAGCTGAGAGCTGAGCACTTGAAAATCTGGCCTGCTGCAGTATCTCCCAGAAGGAGGAAACGTGGCTAATCCACATTATGGCTATTTGAGTGCTTTTCCCCACAGTGATGTAAGCACTAACACGTAAGGGACAGAGACCTTAAAACAATATTCATACGCACCACAGAGCCTGCCTGCCCATAACAACACCAGCACACTCCACCCCCCAACCTAGATAATGAAACAAAACCCACAGCTCTCCCCATTTGTCCTTGCAATGCTTAACCTATGTAATAGATGCTTTTCCACGTCAAAATGAAAATATCCATAGGAACATGCTATTAGAGGGATTTCCTGGCAGGGCAGGGCTGCCTTTAATATCTCCATGCCCACCTTTTCCAGTAACTCATAGGATGGGGAAAACCCTATTGCGTGAGGAACTCTGCCTGCCGGAGGAGTATCACTGACATTGATTCCCACCCTGAACCATTAGGTTTAAAGTCCTCTCCAAAATATATTTTTCTTGGCTATGACAATACACGATAATTCCTTCTCCTGTAAGTAGGGTGAGGGGATGGGAGAAGGACCCTGTCCCACTGACAGACAAGGCTTCATCTCAGCAGAAGACCCCAAACATGACCCTGTACCATGGCTGAAGTCTGGAAGAAAAAGGCAGCCTGGAGGAAGGAGCAAGTGAGTCACTTTGGGCTGGAAGTAGAACATCATGGAGGCAGAGAGCGATGCTTTTGGGGTACCCAGGGAACCCATCTGGGTACCACACAGGGTAACCTAACCCTGGCACTGAGCTCACTCTCAGGTGTCCCTGAGAAGTCCCAGAAGGGCAGCAGTGACTCCTCTTGTTCAGCAACTACTCTATTACTGGGGCAGCCCTTGACCTCACCCTGATATAACTCAGTTAGAGGTTGTCCCAGCCCTAAAAACCTGGCTGTAAGAGGGTATGAAAGACAGAGGAGAGTGTGCGGGTGTAGGAAACCTGCCAACCGTTGTACAGCAAGGATGGGAGCAGAGCAATGCCCAGTCTCAGCCTTGGGTTTTATCTGCCAAGTGCTCTCATTAATGCAGTATGTTGTCAGGTGCTTTACACTGGAAATTAGGCCACTTAATCAAACTGCTGTGTTGTCCAAAGGTTTTTATAGCAGCGTATTTACCCACTATATGGGTAGAAAAACTCCTGGATTTATTTACCTGCCTCTTTAAATAGGTGCAACCCCCCCAAGGGAGGGGACAGAAGGCAACCATACCTCCCCACCACCACCACTGCTATTTTTAGGGAAATGCCTCCAAAGTGGAAAAAGCCACAGCTGAGCAAACACGATAAAGGATGCTGAGCAGCCCAGGAGGCAGGCAGCCTAGCATCACCCTGCCTTTATCCCTCCATGTTTGACATATAGTCAGGAAGCGGAGGAGCTGAAGCCCAGCAGATGTGGCTAGAGTGATAATTACACGTGGGAGGCTGCAGCACAGTTGCTCCATGGGGTTTTCCCCCAGAGAAGCAAGGTGAGGACCATGCCTGCCCAAGGAGCATCCTCTCCTCTCCCCGCTGCAGCACCGTGCGGTGCCTGGGCTCTTCCTCCTGCTCCCCAGTTATTCCAGCCTGCTTTGCACAGCAGATGGACCACGGAGAGTGAAGGAAGCAGCAGCGCACAGCTCTCAGTGCTGCCTTACAGCTTGGGCTTTGCAGGCAGACCAAGGAGTAACGGAGGTGCCGTTGCCCATGCCAGTCTCTGGTGGTCAGCAGGGACCTTGCTTGTACCAGCTGGTCCCGCTCTCCACCAGGTCCTTGCAGGAACTATACTAGGAAAGACAGGGTAAAAATCCTCTGGGAAGCACCAACATATGTCCTGAAGCTACGTGAGTGACATGAGTGGTTTGGCTCCTTGACCTGGTGGGGGCTTCCCACCTGCAGGACCTTCCCTGGCTTCCAGCTCTACCAGAAGGACAGAGACCATACTTGCCCCATTCTGCTATGGTGTAAACCAGTGAAAGCCTCTACTCAATTCAGTGAAGTTGCTCCACTCTCATGTTTTGGCAGGTTTTTGCAGTAATTTATTTGAAGGAGAGTCAGCTGTGGAATCAGTCTCATACCGAGACACTATACTGCTATATTTTTTGTGCAGTAGCATCCAAAGATTTTGGGTAAAATCCTGCCTGTAGACTGGAGCTGCATTTGGGCAACCTGGAGGTTAGCTTGAAGAAGCCTAATCTCCCCCACTGCTGGCAGTGCTGGTTAAAGCAGCAACAGGCTGTGGATCATGTCTGACTCTGGAGGATGCTCTCTCCCACAACCCTGACATCTCTTTATCTTCCACCCTCAAGCTCAGAAAAAGATGGAGGCTCCTGTCATCACCTATGGTGCAAAGTTCCTGGGATGTCGAATGGCTCCTCCGAGCAGGATCTAACCAGCACTGTCTAAAGTAGCTTGCACCAAGCATTTCACGTACATTGTGTTGCCCTAGGAATGCAATCCAGCCTCGTCTCTGCTGTCTCTTCTGCTCCTAACTATGGTCTGCCCAGACATTTCAGAGATATTTTTACCATGATCCCAAATTCCTTTCCTGGCTAGTAGCCCGCTTTTGACCTTCTTCCTGTAAAGCAGATGTTTCCCTCTCAAGTGCATTAGTCCCAGCTGCTTCAGGGGCTGGATTCATTCAGTTTGTCTGTGCTGGCTTTCCGCTGGTGTGCTTCTCTTGAAACCAGTGACGTTGCTCCTCTTTAAACTATTCAGACAAGTAAGGGTTACGTGACTCCTGTGGAGTTAAATCAGGTTGAACATCCCAGTGTAAAGTGCCAGGATAACTGGAGCTCCACTCACAGCCCCTCAAAACCCGCATGGAGCCTCGTCCACATGCTAATCAGCCCTGATGCCTCCCTCCTGCCTGCGACCCTGCCACCCCCTGCCTGGGGTACCCAGGAGGTGGTTGCGTGAAAGGTCCAAAGGACCCCCCCCAGTCACCTCCTTTCTGTGGCTCCTCCATTTCTCCTGTGCCCCGGCTCACCACGCAACCCATCATCCTACACGGAAAAAAGGGACCTGCAAGACCTGCGGTTGTTCTTTAATCATTGCCTCACAACCTTGTGTTTGATTTCACTCATATGACACCCATAATATCAGCCTAGCCTTTATGTACTCCTCTGGGACACAGTGATGCCTCGGCCAGGCACCATCGAGGCAAAAATGAGAAGCAAAGATCATGCGTGCTTCGAAATGCTGCAAAGTCATCCTGAAACTGCTTACAGAAGGAAGCAAGAAGTACCTGTTCATCGTGGCCACCGTCCATCAGCGTTGCCTCGGCTCTGGCTAATTTACAACCCAGGAAAGCTAGATCGTGCAGGTTAGGGGAGTTCACGGTGTGAACTGCTATCTAAGCAAATATAGCAAAGAGATGAATAATTAGCAGGAGCTGTAATTATTTTCTGACCTTGACTCTAAGCCTGGACTCTATCTGTTCTGCTCATCTCTGATCCAGGCAGAAGCCAAAGCTCTCCTCCCAGGGATATCATTAGAGGAGAGAGGCAGAAGGGTTTTTTTTTTGTGACATGCTTTGCAGGGCATCCAGTGTGGTCTGCATACAGCCAGGTTCACCTTGTGCAGAGAGGCACAAAAAGGGGCTGTAAGCATCCTCAAACCTCAATTAGGCACCCAAGTTCCCATTTACTGACTGCTGGCTGGGCTGAATGCGCCCTTCATTCCTCTAAAGAGTTTTTTCCCAGGGCTGAAGTCCCTGTCAAGATATGGCCAGCAGGTGCCTGCTAAGGTCAGCTCTGAAAGGCTACTGGCATGAAAGAAATGCTCTCTGCTCGAGCCAAAACCACAGAGTTGAATACTTTCCCATTGCGTGCATTGCGTCTTTGCTCCGTTGACGCAGAGCCACGTTTCCCACCCCAGCAGGAAGGTGTCCTGCGCACCCCTGGTGAGGTGCCTGCTATGGTTTGGAGAGCCCCAAAGCTTCCAGAGGTGCTCATGCCAAGAGACTGGTGTGGTTGAAGGAGGCACCTACTCACCCAGCGGACCAGCCTGGCTCTCTTGGTGCTAAACAGGAGCTCAAACGCTGACCCACTCTCACCCAAACCATTCAAGGGTGAGCATGCTTCCCACCTGTGGCTTCAAGGGCTGTGTCCTGGGGGCCTGAGAACAGGCAGGCTTTGCAGCTCAGTAACCAGAGATCCCAGCCTGCAGCTTGCTTTGCTTTTTTCATGCAAAGAGCTGCTCCTCCAGCTCACTCTAGGTACCTTCTGCAGCTGCTTATGGCCATTTTTACCTCTTGAGATGCCTCCTTTTGCCTTGAGCAATGTGTTAGAAGTGAATCCAAAGCTTCTAGGAACGGCACCAGCAGCAGCAGCTCATTTTCCCTGCTCAGAGACTGCTGCTGATAGAATAGAATAGAATAGACTTTCAGCTGAAGGGACCTACAATGATCATTCTAGTCCAACTGCCTGACCAATTCAAGGCTGACCAAGTTAAAGCATGTTATTAAGGGCATTGTCCAAATGTCTCTTAAACACTGACAGGCTTGGGGCATCGACCACTTCTCTAGGAAGCCTGTTCCAGTGTTTGACCACCGTCTCGGTAAAGAAATGCTTCCTAATGTCCAGTCTAAATCTCCCCTGATGCAGCTTTGAACCATCGCCACGTGTCCTATCACTGGATACCAGGGAGAAAAGATCAGCACCTCCCTCTCCTCTTCCCCTCCTCAGGAAGCTGGAGAGAGCAATGAGGTTGCCCAACGTTAGATGGATTAATCCTTCTCAGCTCTGGGGTTGCCATGCACACAACCAGAGCCCCTGTGGGGTGAAAGATGGTTTCCACGTTCCTTTGATGCTTTAAAATCTGTGTGGCAGCATAGCTGAGCAGCATGGTCCTTAGCTCACGCCTAGCCTAATACACCAGGTAAGTGTTTTCCTACCGTCTGTGCCCAATTCAGATGGCATTTCATAGAATCATAGAATCATACAATC
>NW_009224431.1:2061-2359 GCF_000690835.1 Fulmarus glacialis | reverse complement strand
GGGGGGTTAGTTTGACTTGCAGAGAGCAGGCCTTGAGCCGGGAAGATGCACGGGAAATCCCTTGGGATGTACCGTGCCCAGGAACCGCGGTTCTCGGTCCCCTGGTGCCTCCCCCATCCCTAAAAGTGCGGGGTTGTGATTGCCCCAACGATGGCTCCGCGCCCGTAATAACACCCCGGGAGGCGTTTGAGCGGCTTTTCGGAAAGGGGAAAAAAGTGCAAGGTTTTGGGGGAAAAAAAAAATAAAGAAACAACGCTGACCCGGCGCACGAGGTGATGGCCGGGATGCCGGGCTGGGG
>NW_009224431.1:0-1609 GCF_000690835.1 Fulmarus glacialis | reverse complement strand
GCTCTGACGGCAGATTTTCCCCGAGGGTGCCGGCTGGGCTGAACACCGCTCCGGGGGGCTTTGCCGGGGTGTCCGGAGGGTCCCCTTCACCGCCCGGCTTGGCTTCACGGCGGAGCTTTGTTCTCCCCGCAAGGAATTAACGGCGCGTTAGGTTATTACCAGGCAAACGCCGGAGTCGGGTGAGATAAATGGCCTTGTATTTCTGTCTCGCGTCTGGAGGAGAGGCATGTCACCCCCCTTCATAAAAATAACCCGCTGCTGCCTTCGGAGATGTCTTCTTTGTAAAAGAAGCAGGAGGTTGCCTGCGAGTTGATTAAATACTGGTTATTTTTAAGAAGCAGATTTTGCTGCTTAAGGGAAAAATAGGGAGAAAGCTTTTGCGGATGAACTGCATGTGTCAAAACATCAGAGGGTCTTTGAAGGTTTCGGGGGAATCGCCGATTTCCCCATCTTCCCTCCTCGCTCTGGCTGGAGGAGAAAACTGAGGGCTCTCCCGCGCTGCTGCGTTTAAGCCTTTTTAGATGGGGACGTGGCAATGGCCGTGGCAAAGTGCTCTCCGGGAAGAGCAAGAACTGAAGTTTTTATTTTGCTCTCACATTTGCGTGGCCCCAAAAAAAGGGGATCCCCAGGTCCCCCTCGTGGTTTGCATCCTAGATGTCCCCTGACATCCCATGGGATCTGTGGTCCCAGGATGCCGGCGGGGAGGACGAGCTCAGGGCTAGGCTCTGTGCCACCTGCCCCTAATTTTTTTTTTTCTCTCTTATTTCTAAAGGAAAACGCGTTGCGTTGCGTTGCTGGAGCGGGATTTGCAGGGCAGGGCTGGCCCCATGGCGTTTCCCGCCTGGGGACACCTGAGGACTTGTCCCCGTGTCCTTCGGGGCTGCTGTCCCCTCTTCAGCCAACCTCGGTGCTTCGGCTGCCTCTCCTGATGGTGAAACCTGGGATGACTTTGGATATGGGGAAAGACTGGCCATGGCGGTGCAGATATGGTGGGTAGAGGACTTAATTATAATAAATTGTCTTTTTTAATTATTGTTTTTATGATTATATCTTTTTGCCCGGAGCCAGGCCTGTCTGAGTTAAAGCCCTGCTCCCCGAGCTGCTGAATTTGCTGTCAGCCGTGATAAAAATAAGCCATTTTAATGCACGTTCATGAAAAACGTTGAAGTGTTGGGCAGGAAGGATGGCTGGGCCAGAGGAGCACGGCTGGTGCTTCCCAAAGAGTCCCGGTCAAGGTTGGGTTTAGGATGGAGCTGGAGCTGGGTACATCCCTGGGATCAGTGCCAGGGTTTGGAGAGGATGGTCCGGGTTGGAAAGCCCTGCCCAAGGATGCTGGGAGAGGCTCAGCCTTGGACCTCTCTGGTAATTTTGTGGTTTGGAGTTGGGTTAGAAAACGTGGTTTTAGGGTCTGGTGGGGAGCTGGGTGTGGGGCAAACCTTGGAGGTGTCATATCCCATCCCGTGACCCACCTGGAAGGTCACGGTGGCTTCCCCGGGGATGGGCACCGCGGTGCCGGGCAGGGGGATGCTGCCGTCTGGTGCCAGCCAAATTCAGCGGCACGTGGGAGGGGGCTTCGTGCATCCGTCCGCCTTGTTTGCCGGGGATCTCG
>NW_009224430.1:0-8586 GCF_000690835.1 Fulmarus glacialis | reverse complement strand
CCCCACCTGTGCTGGGCCCCTCGCCCTGGTGCCTTCCCCACCCAGCCCTCGTCCTCTGCCCCCTCGGCCCGGGCGCTGCCCGCTGTCCCCCGGCCACCCTTGAGTCAGCAGAAAAGCACAAAGCCGGAGCAAGCGCCGCATCGTGCCGCTCAACGGCAAGGCGGTCGCGTGCCCGTTCCTCATCCGGATGGAGCCCCTGCTGCTGCGGGGCCTGGGGCCATGCTGGTGCGGCCTTCATGACCACTGAGCCCTGACCTAGTTTGCCGGGTGCTGTGCCGCCGTCCGGAAGGCCTCCCGCTCCTTGCCTGTGGCTACACCGCGCGGTTGCTCGCAGAAAGCTTTGCTATCCGCTCGCATCTGCGTTACTGCGCGACTGCTGTGGAAGGTAACTCCTCATCTTGCCCTCCGCTCACGTGAGCTTATTTTACTGCTGAACACGGTTTTTACCGTTGTCTTCGGGTTTTGCTTTCAGCCCCATCACTGCTTTCGTGCCCCTATTGTATTTAATGTTTATTATGGGCTCGTGGTAGCGTTTCTGAGCTTCTCAGTGGTTTTACTGGACATACTCGCTACCCATCCTTATGAGAACAGCTCAGCACCTGCAACATTGACTTCTTGTTAAAGCCAGCAAAAGTGTCCCATTATCTGAGAGAGGAATAGAAAGTGTAAACCCCAAAAGCTGAAATAACAAGATGTGAAAGGTTTGCATGCAGAAAAGCACCAAAAAAATGTAATTTCCCGCGCCCTGAATGGAGGCTCCAAAATGACAGACCGGAATTAAAACTATCTAGGTGGGCTGGGAAACAGTGATAGATGGTGGCAACAGAGCGAGGTGTTTCCTTGGTGGTAAATAGGGTGAGATGCAGCGAAGGCGCCCGCATCTGTTCAGTCAGATCCCCGCAGAACACGCACAGGGATGAAGTTTTAGAGCAGCAGCAGCAAGTTTGGACACCGCTGCGAGGAAAGGCGGGAAGGATTCTGTTATCCAAGCGAGAAACCTGCCACCGCTGCTTCAGCGGGAAGGCTCTCCACCCGGCCTCGTCCTGGTGAAACTGGAGAAGGGGTCTGCCGGGAGCGCGCCTACGGCCGCACGCCCACCAGCAACCCTGGCACTGGTCACGCTCACTGGCACTACTGGTGAGGTGTGGTCCCTTTGTCTGGTGGCTTTCTGGCGGCGGCGGATGCAGAAGTCCCCTTTGCAAACTCCGTGTTTTACAGGGAGTCCCCCTGTGGCAGATCTGTTAACAGGGAAAGCATCTGCAGGGGAGCGCAAGGCGGCGGAGGGTACAGCCTGCAAAGTGCTGCGTGTTTTCTTCTGCCTGTCATGCATTTTGTTCGCGGACGATCTTTTGGCTTCACTTAGAAACAAGCAAGCAAGCGAATGCACGCAGGACTCCATGGTCTTGGAGGAGCTCTGGTCTCGGAGCCTGGAAGCACTGAGTGCTTTTGACAATCCTTCTTGTTCGCTGTTTTCCATGTTTCCGTGCGCTTGGGCACCCACTAAGTAGGTCTCTAATCTGCATCCTCGGGAAGATAGCTGTCTTTTGCTTCTCTTACATAGAAGGTAACTGAAGGGCCAAATGAGGTCATGTCAGGCTGAGCTAACACAGAGCCTTAGTTTGCAACGTATGGTCCGTACTATACCATCTGCATGCGATGTGTTTAGATCAATGTTACATCTGTTCAGTAAAACATTGAGAACGCGTAATGCAGAGAAGGAACTTAAACTGCTCCAAGCCTGGCTTTAATTGGATAGATCTGTGGTTTGGGCACACGCTCACTTAGTGGAAAGCCATCACAGTTTGTGTGTTCCCATCCCCTGGGTGTCCACTACTGACCCACTGCAGCAGAAGTTGCTCCTTTCGGCTCTGTCGCCAGAGCAGAAGGTGTGCGTGCTCGCTGCCTGCTCCAGCGCGAAGTCCAGCACGTCACAGCACGACAGCTGCAGGAGGAGGAGGTCTGAGCTGGTCCAACCTCAGCGGCCATGCTTGGACCCCACCGGGGCATCCCGCTTTTCAGGGCCTGCCTGCCCTGCCAGCAACTGTTTCCTCCTCTCCCCTGCACGCCCTCCTTCCTCTCCTCCCCACAGCAGGTCCTGTCCCGTGCAGCCTTCCCCCTCTTGCACCGTTCACAGAGAAAGAGGGAAACTGCCACAGCCAGGCTGCTGCCCCAGGGAGCAGGAGCCGTGTTTCTGCAGGGGCAATAGCTGCCGCTCAGTGCCTGCGTGCTGCAAGCAGGCACAGGAGGGGCATTAGCGTCCTGGGCGGCGAGCCACGCCAGCCCGCAGGCTCTCAGTTTGATTGCACTAAATGAACAGGTGCCTCATCCTTTACTTTAAGAACTCACGAAATTTAATTATACCAGTTCAAAATGTTCCATCTTAGGTGAGGCTTGAACATGTCCACATTAGCGGTTTTTAGAGGTGTAACGAGGCTGTTTTTAAATGGATTGATTTATACTGGTGACACTGCTCACAGACAAACCATATTATGAAAAACTCCAGGTTTCAGGTTTGCCCTTCTCTCTTTCCAAAGAAATATTGCAGGCTTCGTGTGTAAAGTGGCTGTTTTCAGCCATCAGGCCTCATTTCTCCATCTGCCTCGCAATTCAGACAAAGCTTCTGTGAAGGCATGATCTACAAGTGCCATATTCCTGCCTCATTCTGAAGTTGCTAGGGACAGCGATGTGACTGATCCCAGAGTGGCAGGTTCAAACTGCAGATGAACCAAGGAGAAAGTTACCAGCAGAGCTGGAATTAGATTGTCTGGGCATTCCTACTGTAAACCATTCAGTTACTTATAACTTTTACGATTGGAGCTGAAATTTTCCATTCTGGCTGTCTGCCTATATCTGATTTTTTAAATTTTTTTTTTTTTTTTTTAAATATGGCTTCAGCCTGAACATTTAATCTACTCAGGGGAAAAAAAAAAACCGAGAAAAACATTTTGGTTTAGGCTGTTAAAGTATACGTTAGAAAGAACAGCCCTTTACTATGAACTTTACTATGAACCAGCCCAACTGCTTCAGAGGAGGAAGCTGAAGTCTATGAAGGAGAGCTGTCCTCGCATCAGAGCTACGCTACTCACTATCCCCCGAAAAAACCGTGCGAACTTTTGATAAATGATAAGCCTTTAAAAAAAAAAAAATTAAAGTTATGGTTCACACAGGCTCTATAGGGACACTTCAGACTTCCACCGTGCAGTTCTTCAAAGATCTTCCTTCACTGACCACTGTCTCACAAAGGTGGGATAAACGTACGTGCATGTTCTAGGGCTGCGGGGGAAAGCCACCCATCTTCTGCAACCACCGCCCTGCCTGAGCTAACAGAGCAAGCACCCAGTCGCTGCTGGCTGCTCTGGGTCCAGACAGGGTGAAGGAGGAGCAGGTGAGTGCAAGGAGTTCAGCAAGTCCTTTGGGGAAGGGAAGCACGGAGAATGAGGGCAAGGAGCCTAACGATGCTAGAACTGGTGTGGGAGTTAAGACAGAAGGAGTTATTGGAAATTGAAGGGGTGGAAAAGGGAGAAAAGAGCCTTGACTGGCTGAGTAACATGGCTAGATTGAAAATCAGAGTACATGAGGTTAAAAAAAGTCAAGACTGATAGCTGTAGTGGAAGCAGGGCCTAGAGAGAGGGAAGACTAGGACAAGTTGAACAAACAAGCTAGTCTTGGGAGCCGTGGAGAAAGCAGGAGTAAGGAGCCAGTGAAATGAGGACAAAAGGGGACCTAAAGATGGTGGGAAGGGTGTAACAACACTGGACTGGAAATAGGAAAGAACAAGCTGTGATAGACTCATTAAGGAGCCAAAGAGCAGGAAGAGCACTCAGATAACCGGGTAAAGAGATTCGAAACAGCAGGATGGGCAAGGAGCTGGCCAAGCAAGCACCAGTGTCTATCCTGTTCTAGGGGCATAAGCAAACCCTCAGGTTCCTGCATCTCATAATTCCCGAGTCATGATTCAGGAATGCTGAGGCTGGCAGCACTGCTACCATGAAGTGCTAAAGGAGAGAAGGAAAAAGAAGAAAGAGTAAGATGGAGGGGATTCTACAACAGCTTCTGAGCTCCACAGGAAAAAACACAAATGAGTTACTCCTAAAAAAGATCTGCCTCCTTCACCAGCTGATAAAGGACATCCTGAGACCATCTTATGGGCAAAAGAGCATCCCTCCTGGTCCCCATGTCCTCATCCGCTCTCTTTCCAGACTCCTTGGTAATGTGACAGAGGCTGAACCAAATGAATGAAGACTCATCTGATCTAAAGTCTTTGGTTAACAAATCCTACACCTTTTTTTTTTTTTCCAGGGGGTGGGGGGAAGTTAGCAGACGAAATAGAAACCTCTTTATGTAAAAAAGGGTAAGGTGCTCCCAAGGTCTGTGCTGTAGCTCTTCCCAATTCCTACATGCTCTGCCCACTTCCCCTTACAATTACTGTACCTGCCCTCCACACTGGCTTACTGCTCAGGCTGTAAGGGGTTTCACCAGAATTGCTGATGGGGCAGGTGACTGGGATGCCAGAGCTGGATGGGGTCCATCCAAAATCTGTTGAAGGCTGTGATTCTTCTCCTTTACCCATCCTTTTCAAAAACTGTGGTGCCATGGAGGATAAAGTGGGACAAGCTGAGAGTGACTGAGCCCTACAAGGTGTGCCATTCCCAGACATGTTTCTCTCTCTAGAACAATACCTGGTATGTTTGCTAACAGATGCAGTCCCCTAGACTTGAAGTAGAAACAAGGATGGCATCAAGAAACCCCCCAGAGCTGAACGCAGGAACAACGTCAGATGTTAAAGTTGGTCTTCAAGTCTTTGTGGTACCATCTTATTTATAACAATTCTTTCTTCAACAGCCAGATAAACTCCCCCAGCCAGCCAAAACAAGGACATTGCACCTTACCAACAAAGTTTCCAATTTACCCTGCGGTAGTTGCATGTACAGCCAAGTGCAATCTCTCTTTCTGTAATTTGCCCCCTTTTATGGAAGCTCAGGCTTTCCCCCCCGCCCCCTCTCTTTCTCCCTCCCCTCCTTCCCCCCCTGAGAAGCTGTGGGAGCAATAAAATACAAGAAGGAGATGCTGACTTTCCTTGACCAGCTTTCTTTTCAAAATTATAGGAATCACTCCCTAAGCTATTTGGGGAAGGAACTTGAGATGGATTTGATGCAGGTTTGGTGCAGAACAAGGGGTATCAACTGGTACTCATAAGCTACACGAGATCGGGAGGCTGTAAGCTCCAAGTGGCTGCAGGTTCAGACACAAGCAAAGCCCCATCTCAGATTCCAAAAGCATCCATCACTGCAGCATGAGTCCAAAGAGCCGAGACAAAAGGCTGTTCTGGACATTTCCCCTGGCATCCAAGCACAGAGACACAGCACTATGAAGATCCTGTGTTATCGGTAGGGTTGCTGTGCTGTCAGCATCTCAAAATGTTCCTCTGGTGAGGAGCACAAGCATCTTCTCCAGTAGGTCTCAGAGCCTTTCCTGTTCCTTTCAGGCTTTGTTGCAGTGCAGTGTCTGATGTCTCACAGGCAACCCTGGCAATTTGAAACATAAAGCAGGACAACCACCCTCCACAGCACTCAGCTGCACAGGGAAGAGCTGTCTGTCAGACTCTGAGATTCCCACCCACCACCCTGCTCAGCCCACAGGCAGGAAAAGCGGTACAAAGCTCAGGCGGATCAAACCATCAGTGCTGAGGAGGTTATTTCTCAGGACCACTAACACCATCTCCATGCTAAACCCAAGCCATTAGGAAATACTTTTTTTTTTTAAATTATTTTTTATTTTTTAAATTGGTGAAGTGGTGGGCACAATCAGCTTCATCCCATGTTTTGGTGTCCCTGGGAAGTTGCTCTCCCAGCTGAATTATGTTTTTGGTGCAAAGTGCCTCAGGTTTTTGGAAGGGAGTAGTTTTTCTTAGAACTTTCAGACTGCATGTCTAGAAAAATGACATGAGGAAGGACAGCATGGAGGGAACAGAGTAGCATAGGGTCAGGTTTGAAGAAAGGAAAATGGAGAATTGTATGTATGATAGGGCCCTCCCAAGCTTCAAAAATAGCTCAAGTGATGAGCCTGACCATTTTCCTTTGAAGCATCGATGTCACCCTGCCTGTGGCAATGATCTACTTATCAGATTGACGATATATTGCTACTGGCAGTTACTCTGAAACAGCTAAAGTCAATAAATACCATTTCTAAATTAAGTAGCCAGAGAATTTTCCTATTGCTTCTCCTATATTTAATTCTTCCCTGTCCGGTAAGTCACGGTGTCTCACCCACTGGCTTTCCTTTCCCTCACCATTAGAAAGTACAAAGTGCAGAATGACCCATGTCACCTTTTTGTCTGTCTTAACCCTTTTACTTTCTAAATTTCTCATTCATATTACCTCTGAACTAAGATGGCATTTTCCTGTTGATTATAGCTATGGGCTCTTTTGCTAGGTAATAAACTTCATGCAACCAACTGCCAGATCTCACTGGTATTTTTCTGTCACTGTGTTTCTTCCCGACTAATTCCCCACGTCACTTCCCTCCTCTGGAGGCAGGTCCTTGTGAGCACCAAGTCTGCGTGTTGGTGGTTCAGGTCATGCTCCAGACGCGCAAATAAGGCAACCAGGTCACGAAGACAACCTCCGATTCCCAGGCCAACAACTAATGCCTCGCTACCCATCGCAACGCACCCCAAAACCAAGCCAGCTTGTGGCAGTGGCCAATACTTTCCCTGCTTACAAATTGTCGCCAATAATTTTGACAAGCGCTAACGAGGCATACTTACTACGGCTGCAGGAGTCTCCTCCATGTCTCCCAGATTCAGGTCTCCCATAGCATCCCCCCCTCCCCTGCCGCCCCCCCCATTCCGCAGCCTGCCGGGCACACTGCAATGCTTTCCGTGGCTGCACAGCAGCGGCTGCTGTCCCTAAGTCATAGAAGCATGTTTCCCCAACACTTCTTTTTTTTTTTTAACCTCCCTGTCCCCTCTGAATAGGCCGTAACCGGGGACTCAAACGCTGCAATCATGCAAATCGTCCCACCGGGTTTTTTGTAATGCTAATTATATCAAATGCATGCTCATCAATGAGAACGTCTAATTCCCCTTGCTCATTATCTGGATGTCGCACACTGATATAGAAGCATCTCAGAAATTCATCTCCTCACAACACAGTGTTTGCGAACCCCTTGCCACCACCTTCACAGCCCCTGCCTCTGCCCCAGAGCCCCCAGGTGATGCTGGGCATCAGCACATAGACCACATTGTCCCCAGAAGCCACCAATCCTTTGCCCCTTCTTTTGCAAAGGCTCTCGGCTTGAGACTTTGGCGTTTGATTCGCAGAATTGCTTAGGTCTTGTATTTGTGACTGAAATCAGTAGGAATGACACAGAGAATGTATACTTGCTATATAGCACTCCAAAAAGTGACATCTGAAGTAATTCAGAACATACATTTTAGCTACTAAGTTTCCTGCCTATAAAATAGTAATAATACCATATTGGTTTATGGGGCTCTTGTGAAAGAAGTTAATTCAAATTTATGAAGCTGCTGGATGCGGTAACGATAAATACTACAGAAAAGCATGAGAAGATCAGTAGCCCTGTTTGCAGGTTGGAGTTCTGCCGATATGTGCAGTAAATAGCTGATGGATTTGTATACTGCATGTGGGGAAAAAAAAAAAAAGAAAAATAGCAAATAGCTACTTTTTTTCTCTTTCTGTGAGCGGTGTTCTTCCTACGCGGGGAACAAAGAAGGGACTTCATGGAGAAAACAATCTGTCATTGCGTAACCAAGGACAACCATGACACCTATGCACAGGGAGCCCACAAGGAGAAAACTAAGTCTGGCATTTCTGAACCCAAAGTGCAGGGCTGCGAAACCTTTTTTGGATGTGTGTTTTCATTCATTGCAGCGCTCCCTAAATGTGCGAGTTCAGCGTTTGCCGGGCTCTGATCAGGCAAAACCCTCACGGAAGACACTGACCTGTGCGATGGGCGAGATTACTTTCAAACGCTTTTATTGTTGTTGCTTCTCTATTCTTCCTCTCGTACTGGGGTGTTGCTGTCCTGACAACAGAATTAACTCCCCTTCTCCCCCCGCTCCCGGGGAAGATGCACTCACCTTTACTTCATTCTTCTAACATGTTTTTTCTGCGTAGATAGTCCAATGCACGATGACCTGTGTTAAGCTATCATACTCCACACTTCATTCTGTTTCACTGCTTGGACATCATTGTACAGTATTTGTAAAAATAATTTATTATTCTTCCCCACTAACAGCAATATAATCCTTATTTCTTTACATAAACTAATTCTTTAGATATGGCACAACCTTAAAGTTGAGATAAATTGTGGAAAGCCAAGAAGTCCCCTTCATCTACTCTGGACAATGCTGCTTATCATTATACTTTTATTTATGTTGCACTTTTTTTTTTTTTTTTTTTTTTTAATTGCCTTTTCCCCAAAGGCTGGGAGAACAAGAAATAGAGCTGTGACCGCTGCACGATAAGGCAGGGCAATCAGCCTTGATGGCTGCAGTCCGGGGAAGGAGCCTCCCGCCCGGCAGCGCAGGCCACGAACGCCCCGCGGACAGGGGGTCCCATCCGG
>NW_009224429.1:0-1778 GCF_000690835.1 Fulmarus glacialis | reverse complement strand
GTTTACAGCGGAGATAAATCCTCCCCCGACGGCTGCAGAGCCGGTCAAATAGAGATGGAAAATAATAGTTTCAATTTGGTTAGTGACGATCCGTGTGTTTCTAACTTGGCTGCAATATTTTTTCATTTGGGAAGTCCTGGGAGGTGGCTTGCGGAGGGCAGGGGAATTATCCAACCTGCTGCTCCCCAGCGCGGGGCCGCTGCCCGCTCCCACCCCCCTGTCCCCCTGGGGAGACCCCAGGGACTGGGGAGCACCCGGCCGGCCACACTCACACATCTGATGGCTCCTGTTGCAGAGCGTGGTTATGTGTCTTGTTAACCTCCAAGCAGCAGTTTGTGTTTAGAGAGTAAATATTTACCTCCCTTCCTGAGGGTTTTTTTTCCCCCCATCTCCCGGGGTGGAGCGAGCCAGGATCCGCTCGCCGGGATGCTCGCCCTCGGGCCGTGGGCTGGCCGGGTTACTGCTGCCCGCTGGCTCGAAAACCACACTTCTCTTTGAAAATTGGGTTTGCTTCTATATTTAAAGATGCTAATAACAGAAAGAAAAGCAAAGCCAAGCTGACCACTGATTTTTTTTTTTTTTTTCTTGTGGGTGATTGCTGCTGTGTTGCTGTTGCTCCCCCAGGAAGGCGGGGGGCTTTCCCAGGCCCCCAAGCCCAGCTCTGGGAAAGGCCCAGCTCCCCCTCCTCTGCTGCCGGGGAAGGAGGAGGAGGTTTGCACCTTGGCCAACTCGTTGCTATTTCTCCAGCTGCTGCAGGGATCAAAGTGCCTGTTTTGACTCCCCTCCTGATTCCTTGATAACAGAAGATGGTTGTAATGCAATTAAACATTTCTCACATGCAATGGCTTGGGGCTTTTGTTGTGTCTCGGGGCTGGGTGTGCGCAGGATTCGCCCTTGCCCTGTGAGCGGCATGGAGACATGGAGCTCAGGGATGGCACACACAAAGGGGTCCAGAGCTCTCTGGTTTATCAGGAACCCCCTAATACTGGATTGCCTTAAATTCTGAGCTCTTGGAGGTGTGGGATTGGGAAGGGACTTCAGCTTCCTCTGCAAAACACCATCCTGGCCTTTCGGGTACCTGAGGGGGTGTGGAGTGGAAGATGCTGTGTCAGCGGGGGGTGCAGAGCATGCTCAGGGTGCTCGCTCTTGGAAATGCATCTTGCTTGGTGGCACCAGGCTGGCCACTTAATTTCTGTGCATCCCCAGTGCTGACAGAGACGGAGTGAGGTGTCAGCAGACTGTTTTGAAATCCTTAAGAGAAGGGCTGTGATCCCGGTCCTCTCCATGCCTTAGTTTTGCAGCAAGGAGGGGCTCTACAAATAAATACAGACAGATGAGCTCTTTCACTGGTAATTTGTCACTTCATAATTGCCAAAGAAAAGCAGGTTAGTTTTCTCCCCTTGACCTCTTCCAAGTAGCCTTTTCACCCCAGCTGGCCCCGGGGCCGGAGTTGGGGTCCCGCCGTGCCCCCACGGGGCAGCCTTCCCCCCACGCCGGGGCCACCTTGGCCTTCTGGTGCGCATTTTCCAAGTGACATTTCCACGGGTCTCCCCACAGCATCACCAAGCAGTACAGACACCCACCTCCAGGCGTGCCTCCGGGTGCCTCTGCCGCCTCGCCCATGTGTGGGTGAAAATGGGACCTGATGGGAGCACTGGGAGATCAGTGCACAGCCAGCTTGGAGGATCTGGGTTTCAGGGTCAGTGCCCGGTACAAGCAAAATCTGGGGATCCAAGCAGTGGGGACACACCTGAGGACCCAGCTGATCACCCTCCCCT
>NW_009224428.1:0-571 GCF_000690835.1 Fulmarus glacialis | reverse complement strand
CTGCATCCCAGTACTGGTACCCGCACCCCAGTACTAGTACCCACATCCTGGAATGGTACCTGCATCCCAGTACGGGTACCCGCACTCCAGTATGGCACCTGCATCCCAGTACTGGTACCTGCATCCCAGTACTGGTACCCACATCCTGGTATGGTACCTGCATCTCAGTACAGGTACCCACATCCCAGTGTGGCACCTGCATCCCAGTGCGGGCTCCTGCATCACAGTACAGGCACCTGCATCCCAGTATGGACATCTGCATCCCGGTACGGGTACCCACATCCTGGTATGGCACCTGCATCCCAGTACAGGTACCTGCACCCCGGTAAGGATCCATGCATCCTGGTACAGTACCCACATCCCAGTACTGGTACCTGCATCCCAATATGGTACCTGCATCCCAGTATACAGTACCTGCATCCTGATATGGATACCTGCATCCCAATATTGGTACCCACCTCCTGGTATGGTACCTGCATCCCAGTACAGTACCTGCATACTGGTACAGGAATCCGTATCCTGGTTATGTTACCGGCATTCTGGTATGGCACCTGCATCCCAGTATGGGTAC
>NW_009224427.1:10681-14341 GCF_000690835.1 Fulmarus glacialis | reverse complement strand
CCCCGCCATTTTTCAATGTTGCCTTAAAGCTGGTACCTCTGGAAAATCTACTCTTAGATTGCATTTTTAGTCCAGTTATCAAAAGGAATGAGGCTCATGAAGTCTTACTTTTCATGGGTTTTTATAAGCAAACATATCTCTGTCTATCCACATTTTCCACTTAACACCTTTTGAACAATTTCAGCCAATTTGACAGATGGACAGTGGCTTCAGAGGCATTAACAACCTACAAGTGTCATGAAAACAGGCTGGATGAATGACACTATTAGTGCCCTGACAAGAAAAAGAGCGTGGTATGATTTTTATTATAGACATTGAAGAGCCATATAAGAGAGAGCTAGTACAAGCACTCCAGCAGCATGAAAAATTTCATGTGAAGTTAGCAGCTCCATAAACAGCAAAAAGTCCATCCGTAGGCAGCCAGGCTTCATCGGTTCCACTGCTCACAGAGTTATCACACTTGTTATCACACTTCCACAGCCATCTCCATTAGCGAGTGCCACCCAAGCAGCATGGAAGTTGGACATGGTATAAGAAACAAGAAAGAGGAAGCTTAGAGAGAGGTAAAGGCTCTAAACCAAATACAAAAACAAAGGTCTGTTTTGACAGACAGCAGGGAAAGACTCACATTTTTATTCTTATATATTCAAGGCAGAAATCTGAAATAACAATAATGAAAAATAATATGAGAAGTGTATAGTAACACATTTGTATCTGAACTGAGAGAAACTTTCACAAGTACTCATAGATATCCTATGAAAATATTATTAAGTATATTAGTAGTTGGCACTTCCAAAATCTTGTGGAAACAATTCTACTGTGTCTAACTGGTTCTCCCATACCTGTTTTTATGGCTACTGCAAATGGTTTCCTTGCTTGACAGAGGAAGCACTTGGCACTCTAACTTATTTTTGTAAGTAAATTCCATGCAAATGAAAATTAATTGATTCCTTAATGTTTCTACTGGATTTTTTATTTTGTTTGTTTGTTTTATTCCTATATAATACAGCCAAGTCCTTGTATACTTGAAACAGATGTTCCAATGGGACTACCGCTTGCAGGTCTAGGGGAATAAACAAACAAACACTGTTTAGAGATTAATTTCTAAGAGAATCACAGAAGTTAGAAAATGTCAGAAGTATACTGTCTGTGATTTTTTTTTTCTGTCTGTGCATTACAGTGCTGTGTTTAATGACATGCTTTGACACATCATTTTATTCCAGTGGAAACCCTCTTGTCCACTAACTAGCATTGACATAATTTCAGATAGGTCTGTGACTGTAGTTTCTTTTGTAGCAGCACAGGGATTTTATCACAGCTGTTTAGACTGGCTGACTAGCAATTTGATGGGATTTAGTTGACCCTAAATGAATGGACAGACAGCCCTAATGCCTAAAAGGCTCTTAGATTTATGTAAACCTTGCTAAATGGGTTGCCTCAAGTATCACAGCAACCATTTTCTGAATTTTGAGCCAAAAAGGATACATACTTCTGCTTATAGTGGAATTTAAAGAGGTGTCAGACAGAAAGCTTTAATTGGATTATCCCACCAGTATGATGTAAAGTTCGTATAGTAGTAAGTAACAGTAAGTTACAGTATTTAATATAAAGATTTCCTTAGGCTCAAGGACTTAGAACATGCAACAGTTCTGCTTTAAGTATAGTGGTGTAGGATCAGATATAATTAAGGGAACACACTGACTTAGTATGGATAAAGGGCTTATATAGCCTTATAAACCCTAATTGAGAACAAGCTTTTACAAAGTGTAACAATAGGATGACGCATAGAGGAAAAGGAATGCAGTGAGCAGAGGTAGTGGTGGGATCTAAAGCACTTATAAAGATTTTCATTACAAAGCATTGCTCAGATTTTTTATCTCTGTATACTAAATTATTATATTTGATCTTTTCCCCATTTTGCTACTCAATTTGAGGTATGGAGGAAAAGACATGCTGAAGAGCTCAGTTCTTTCTGATGTGCTGATTAGTCATCCACTTATTGGTCTCTTACTAATAAAGACTCCTCAAAGTAACTCAAAAGAAACTTTGAATGGTTGGAAGCCCAAAGACATCCTATATAGCTTTATTCATTCTTGGGATGAATGTGGTAATGAACTTTAATCTCCTGATGCCCAGCTTATTTCAAGCTGATAGACATTTCATTTGAATGTTTACTCATGTATAAAGAAATTCTCTGCAGTAAAAATTACCTGTTCCTTACCATTAAACTACCTGTACATTAGAAGCAAAGGACATCATTCTTCATCATCCTGTGTCACTTTATATATAGTACATGTAAAAATAGGGGATAAACCACTGATATCTTGAGGAGAGTGCTCATCGAAGCTTTCACACAGATGTGAATGATTATAAAGAGTGCTAGGCAGTAAAGAATGAAGCCTGATCCCTCCTAAGCCTTAGCAACATGCCTTTAGAAGGGCCTATTGAATTCTCACCTAGCTAGCCAGGAGCCGAGGGTAACCCAGTCAACAAGTAACCTTGGGTGATTTGGTGAAAATCTCAGCTAAGATTCAGAAGTAGACACTCATGCTGAATTTTGTTCAGGAAGGGCTAAACCTTCCTGACATTTCTTTCACGGTGTTTGTATACCATTGCTGAACTGATCAGGTAGAATGGGGAAATTTTTGTCTCCAACCAAAGTATCAGGCATTATCCGTTGCCGAAAGTGTGATGGGAGACTTAATTGTTCGACTCTGGCATGGCAAAACCTGCAGTGAATTCTTGTAATTAGGCTGACTGACACTGTAAGCATAGCTTGCCTACTCTGTTAGTCATCTCTTAAAAAGAAATTGCTGTATCTCTTGTGGTTACCTTGACAATCCACAATTTAAGCTATTTTTTTCATGCAAGTTTACCACGAAAGTGCATGCTGTACATTAAAATCAAATGGCTCCAATAGACCGCTAGCAGAAATTACATTGTCATTTAGGTAGAGTAAGCAATACATATGCAAAACAATATGGAAATGTTCTTACCATTCAGCAAAATTATTTGTAGAAGTTATACGGATGTGCACGCACTTCTTTCATGTTTTTGCTGCTGTCCCTGTGTCCTCATTTGCAACAATAATCAGTCTATATCAAATCTCACATAATTAAACTGAACAGAATGGCACTTTCTTTAACAAGGGTAATTGTTCATACGTTGCCCCTGTGTAATGAGTCACCATAAACAAAAGGATGTGTTAATAAGTTTGCACAGCTGGTATTTTAGGCTGGATCCTGGCTAAATAAGGACAGCTTAGCAAAACATTCCAAGCATTATGAATTTTCAAGCCACAAAATATCCTCTATTAGGAATGAGATTTTCCACTGCAATGTTTATCTTCCCTTGCACTTTCAGCATCAGCAGCTGAGAAACAAAACACTCAGAAGTGTCTCTACTATTGGAATGTGAAACAGGTTCACCTTCACAACCTTTCAATAAAACCATATCTTTGCCTAGTATTTTTCACGATGGAACTGAGTACTCCCCCATTTAGATGTGGTAGCTGGGCACTTCTAAAACCTAACAAACATACTTCATGCACATAACTAATTGACAGATGGATTTTGGTCAGGTTTGTGGACCTGACTGAGAAATTAATCACTGCTTTTGCTCTAGCTGCTGCAGCTACTCACACAATATTTTCAATTCCAT
>NW_009224427.1:0-10670 GCF_000690835.1 Fulmarus glacialis | reverse complement strand
AGGAATGAAGAAATGAAGGAATTTGTACTATGGATACATTACCTTAGAATGACTGTGAAAATCAGGGTTGCAAACCACCTCGTGCATTGGCAAAATGCTATTTGGAGGAGAGGGGGAAATAATCACAGTAAAATATTGGAAGGGCATTTTCTGAAGTTTAGACTATATTCACTGATAAGCTTCATTTCCTGCTTGAAAAAATACACCTTGAACTGTAACATGGGCACTAGAGGGCACAAAGCTACAGATGGGGTTGAAAAAGCTCTATTTTTGCAGGCAGACATATTCTGCTTATTAAGTGCCATGAAGCGCTTTCCCAAATGAGTGTCATGGTGGAGAGAACTCAGCTGGAAGTATACTGTTGGGATTTCATAGCCCATAATTATTTGGAGTTCAGCACATCTACAGCTTTCTAAAAAATGCCCATCTGATTAAGAATGATTTTAGAAAGTGTTTCAGTCGTACCCTTGTTTGACACTAATGAAATAACTCATCAGCACCCATAATGTGAAACCCAGCAACTGAAATGTTGTTCAACAAAAAACTGAGGCGATAACTTCTGAGTACATAGTCACAAAGTAAAAAGCTGTAGCAGTATGTATAGGTGGGAAAAAAAAAAAAAAATCAGGAAAAGCATGAAGTATGATACAAGGTAAAACCTTTTGCTACAGCAGTGTTCCTGAGAAGAATGGCAGACCATGGATGCAAAAGGCAGCTCTCTCCACTGCCACTGCCACTCAACCGTGAGGCTGTTACTGAAAAAGCGTTAGTCCAGTAGGAAGAATGAGGCTACGCTTCAACTTAATTCAGAAAAGGAGCAGGAAAAAAGGAAATGGATAGTGAATATCAAGTTCTGAAACGGAAGATACTGCAGGCAACAAATGTCTTACACAATTCTTATACTTCAAATTCCTCCTTTTCTTATCATTTCCTAGGGGATGTGTCTTTTAGCTTGTGCTGAACAAGAAAGACACGGATACACAAATATTTGTGGACAACATCATAGTGTTGCAACACATTTAAGAAAATCGCACTTCTTACATCTCCAGTCTACACAGAATAGACAGTACAATCTCCTAACACAAATACTGAAATGTATTTTGTAGCAGACATGGGTTTAAACAACACATAGGACTGATAAGTGATGGAAATGTATACAGGAAGCTCGGCTCATTATCAAACTCATCTTTCTTCTCCAGCAAACTCGTAATCTTTTCTATCGTAGAAGCTTGAATTCTGCCTAGTTTAGCTATGTGGTGCCTCTGGTCAAATCCAAGGAATAACTGTATTTCATTATCAATCTCAAATCACATCACAAAGACCTCTTTCTCAGTTCACTTAGTGTAGATCTTATTACAGCACAGTCTCTGACTAATGCCACAGAAATGCCTGCTGGCTATGGGGTCTGGTAATAGAACAGCATATTTCCATACATTAACCACCTTTAAGACAAATATACAGTCTGCTTAAAATTTCTGAAAATTCATTTGCATGGCCAATCTTAATGCAATGTTCATTGTGGATCTCACCAACATCCTTCATTCTATTTCTTAGATGTTATGCTGCAGCTTCTAGGGCAGTAGTAATATTAGCATCCTGATTAGCATGATCATGAACTGGTGTTATGCACTTTTTTTGTGTGTTTCTTTAATTATAGCATCATCTACATTTGCCCTGGGCAGGTCATTTTCTTACAAAAGGTCATTTTGTCATGGGAGCCTAGCATGGACACAACCACAACTTACTTTCTATGCAGTTATGGCAACCTTTTTTTACTTTCTAATTTCTACTTTTCTACGTTCTACACTGCATACACATGGCCATGTTCTTTTACATATTGCTACACCCTCAGATTTTTATACTTCAGATTTTTAAAATAGTGTATTGCAATGTCAATGAAACCCATTATAATTTCTGGCTATGTAGATCATGGCACAAGTAATCAGTGGGCAAGATCATCTCTTTTTCTTTAAAGACAATATGATTGTCCCATCTGAAATAGAGCTAACCCATTTTCCCTCTTTTCAACTAGATACTTTATTGAGATTTATTTCAGCTTTTCTCCTGAAAGAGCCAGGCACTCACTTGTGATAGCTGGAAGTTGATAGCTGGAAGTATTCCTGGAGAATGGAACCCATCACCATCATTTGAGCCAAAAAGGCACTGATATACTAAAATTGCTCTTATCTTTTGACATAAAATGTCACCTCCTCAGTTGTACATTAATCATTGCATTCAAGATTATCAGAGGTATTGCTGACCATGGTCTAACACTGATTTGCCACAGAGATTTGTAGTGCGGTTTTTTGCTTCCTAGCAACTAATTGGATGGAAATGGTTCCTTTGATAGTCTATATCTGTGGTCATCTTAAATTAAAATTTCATTCAGTCCTGTATTTGGCTTTTTTTTTTTTTTTTTTTTTGTATTGATAATTTTCTGAATTCCTAGGATTGAATAAAAATGAACTTATAGTGTTTCACCTCCTCTGACAATGCACCATAGGTACCACAAATCTATAACACCGGTGCTCTGGCACCACAAATCTATACACCAGCTTACCCAGTTAATTTTCCAATGCCTATTTCCTACCTTTTAAGAGGTGCTTAACAAGTAAGTATTATTAACAGACACTAGTAAAAATTAAAACATAGAGGCTCAGAAAGAGATTCTTTTTCACTCTTGCAAGCAAGATACTTTTCTGAATAAAGAAAATATTTTGAAAAGCCACTATCTGCTTACTCCCCTCCCCTCTTATCTCTAGAGCATTTTTTCTTTTCTTCTCATGATTCCTCTTTGAGTGCTGCTGTAGTTTTAAAGAAACAGCACAGTACATGGTACATTTAGAAGATTAATCAAGAAGGTTCCCATAGCACAAAGAAAGTGCAACTGACTGAAAAAAATGAGAGACTGGGAAAGACCAATGCCAAATTTTGGTAGAATATTAGGGAAAAATGGTACCATCAGATACAAATTATTGAAGTGACCTAAAAGATGTCACAAAAATCTTCCTGGATTATTAGCACACAATTAGTTATAAAACCAGGAATGATTCTGTGCTGACAAGTAGGAGGATTAATCAGCAAAATATAACTGTATGACATCCAGTAGCAAACTGTCAAGTGCCAGTTTATTGGACTCTGAAGACCCTGTCTTATGTGCTCTGATACAAACAGAAGGAGGGATTTAATCCTAAATACAAATCATTCAAATACATTTCCTTGTCAGCAGAGTAAACTTTACCATGTGTTATAAAACAAATGCAGTAAAAAATTGTACGTTTAAGAGCAGCAGGGATAGATGCCACTGGGAAAATATGTCAGAGCTGCACCACCAAGTTCCTGATACTCAGCTTTGCATCTGCTACCTCTAGACATTGTGGAGAGCAGATTGCACCTGTGTGGCTACAGCAGCTAGTTCTTGTTCAGAGCAAAGGGTGTAACCATTGAAATTAATTTAAAAACACATTATGGCATGATCTCTTACACAACATAAACCTTTTCCAATTTGAGAAGCATATTCAGTAATTTCCTTCAAAAAGTGTGGCCCAAAGTAGACATCAGAGCATTAGCCAATCAGTTGAAACTGAACTTCAGTTCCAGTTTATGCAGGTTCTGCTAAATGCAAATAAACATCTTTATTTCAGTTGGCTTGAGTTGAGGGAGTTTTCACACTCAGTGACTTTAGTAGGTTTGCATTCAAAAGAACGCAGCAGAGAGGAGAAAACCACCTGATCTTTGTTAATTTTCATCTAAATAAAATATGTCAGTCTGTTCTAATAGTGCAGAACAAGAGAAGGAAGGTAACATTCAGAGTCCTGAAAGCTTTACAAAAAGAATCAATATAAAGAGATGCATAACATTACATCAGTACTGGTTAGCAGTAAATTAGATAGCATCAGTTTTATTCTGTCTGTAAGGCCAAAAAAAAAAAATTCTTATTTGTCAAAGTAAATAATTTTGGTCTTCCCACACAAGCAAAATAAAATAATTTTCATTCTGTGCTTTTAATAGTTAAATATAAACAGTCTCTGAAAGGATTGGGCTCTAGGTTATTTAAAAAGCTATTATTGATTTAAAAAATCAGAACAATCTGATATTGTTCCTAATAGCCACAATACCAGGAGAGAATAGTGATTATAGTGAAAGCAAAATTGGGATCCCATGCTGTGGATGTAACATGTGTGTATATTCATAGATAGATAGATAGGCCACTATAGGATGTTTCCCATGATCTTTGCATTTTTCATCATTGCACTTCACCTGCCATTTTATCAGACAGTGTCCTAAGAAACTTATGCCTCTCTTCATTATCTGCTTTAGATAGACTATCTGAAAAATGTTATATTATCTACCAATGAGGTCATTCCACCCTTCTTTTACTTTTCAAGACAATTTAAAAATATATTTATAATTAGATTTAATATCGATTTTAGGGGCTCCTGCTGGGTGGGTAACCTCCCACCACTGTGAAATCTGTCAATAATGAGATGGCTAGAATAGAAGATAGTCTGATGTTGACTTCAATTTGTACCTTAGTTCCAAAGGCATTAAAGATATTTTTGCACAATGATAAAAGAACCAGGGTATGTCATGAGCATGAACACGCACATAAAGGGGGCCTCACTAAGCAAAGATGTTCCTGAGAGCCCCTTTTGCCATCCTTAAGTTAGCCTAGCTGGTACAAAGGATGTGCAGCACGAGGATAGGAGGGTTCACTGGTATTACGGGTATATGACTTATGAAAGTTTCCATAATTTTAATAACAAAATCTGCAAGAGAAAAAGGTTACAGACAGACGTGATAGCCCCCTTCATCCTGCACTTTTGACAGGATTTGTTCCTAGGGAACTCAGTGCAAGAGAAGACAGATACAAAGTTCAACACACTACAGTTTTGATGAGATAAGAAACTCATTAACGGGGGAGAGAAAAGGAAAGAGAACATTTAATAATATATGTGCAGAGACTGTAAGGGAAAAGTGGTAGTGGAGGGAGCTGCATAGTGTCAAACTGATTAATGGAAACTCCATGACTTCACAGAGCTGCTGAACTTTATCATGACATACACTTGACCCCAGAGGCATTTAAATCAAAACTCTTCTAAGTCTAGACAAGATTCTATCCTTGCAGGCAAACAAATTAAATGCTTCAATACAGTAATAAAACCTCTAATGATGGACATTTGTGGCTATTGTTGCATACTTCACTGCATTTTACTGGTCTGTCCAACATAACAATTACCCCAGCTACCTAGTAATATACATATCAGAGTGGCTGATTTGTAGAAAAGTAGGATTAGGGGTCCTAAATTTATAACATATGTAATACCCAGCACATTGGGTGATGCAAATAATCATCCTTTTCCACAAAAGCAATGGGAAAGGTTAAGCAGATGCTGCCTCTGGAATTTTTCCATGCTTTTCAAAAGATAGAAGCGGATCTGATCCACCCCAGTGCACCAGCTTCACCTGATTTAAAAACTCAAATGAAAAAATATTAGACCACATTTTCAAAAGAAATGTAGCTAGTTTTCTCTGGCTAAGAACATAGATGGACTCCACAGAAGCCCTCACTCAAAGGCCACACAGCCTTCCCATAGCAAACTTTGCTGTTCTTGAATTAGTTTTGTCTTTCTGTGACTGAATTGTAACACTGCTTATAGCAGAAACTTCCCTCTCTGTTCCTCTTCTTTACTGATAGGACAGCAGAGCAGCTATTAAAAGGACACTGATTAGCCCTGGCCAGTCTGCCCTGATATGTTTGGAGTAATGTAAAAGTCTAATGTAAACCTTACAAAAATAATTTTCTCTTTCACAGCTATCATTCCCCATTCCCTCTCTTTTCTACCTGTTCTCAAAGTATTGCTGCTGCAATCCCTTTGAGCACAGTTCTGCTGGCCAGAACAACCTGGAGTACATGCTACTGTTTCATTTACTGAACTACCCAGTAATTTAAATATTCAAGGAATCTAGGATGACTGTCTTCCTGGCCTGAACAAGTCTATCAAAACAGGAGACATTTTGTACATGCCCTGTACGGATGTCCTGAACTAAGTGACCTTCATGCACAGAATGACCAATGTGCCTTGAGTTCATGGATCTTCTCTAACAAAGGCAAATACATTGAATTAGGAAGTATTCCTAAGCTGCTTATTCCTCATTAAGTCTACGCAAAGCTTTTAAAAAAAGGATTCATAAGCTTCTGTGGATGAAGTTATCTTCTGCTCATGTACAGAATCCAATTCATTGCCTCTCTTCATATCCCTCCTCCCTCCAAAGCACATTTTTTTTAAAAAAGTACTCTAATCTTCTTACTGCACCACAGTTCTTTCTGATTAACCACCACATTCTGATCGAGAACATGTAGACATTGCAATTCTGACTCCACATCTTTCTTTCCTTATTGGCTTTGTGTTAAGTTTTTAAATTATGTATATTTTCTTTCACTCAGAAATGGGCTTCTATTACCAACTCATCTTTTATAAATAGTAAAATAACCATATATAGCAAAGACTTAATCACTACAGGTCCCAACAGAGTGCTTGATATATAGAAAAATAGCATTCTTTCAGTTGCTGTCTCATTTGATGGGAAATAAAATTAGGCTGCATTGCCTCTTGAAACATTTGATTTACCTGGACATGCACAGTTTCAACAACCAAAAGTAATTTTTATAGTCTTTTTCTGTCTCCATTCATTGCTTTTTGCATTACAGCTAGCACAGCTTCTCCTGAACCAAAATGCACTTTATCTGGCAGCCACTTATCAAGCATTGGCACTGTTATTACCCAGGAGGCTCTGGCACAGCAGCAGATACTGTTTGGATGATTAGTCAGTGTCACGAAGATGAGAGTAAAATTAAGAAACAGTAAGTACAACATTAACACTGTTAGGCTTAGAGAGAAAGAAAAAAAAATTACAGAAGCTCCTGGAAACAAATGACACTGTTCTTAATCAAACTGACAGTTATAAAATTAATTAGTTTTGATTCACAGAGACCTAAGGTATTTCATGTTCAAGGACTTTTTAAAAGATGCTTCTCCTTTGTTTACTTCTCAGGAAATAAATTCTGGCCTTTGTTTCACTTAAAAGTGCTAGGAAGATAAGATGTCTGGTGCCTATTATCCTGCCCATTGACTTTTTGAAATTCCACACTGATTCTACATTTAAAATGGTTCAAGTCCATGCCTGACCCACAAGAAGATAGTAAACTAAGTTTAGATAGTTAAACTAAGTTTAAGAAGAGACTCCACCCTAAGTTCACTTTCAGAAAAGTGTATCGCATAAAGTTATGCTATGAACTTCCTATCAGAGCATCACAGTGATTTCATTATATTGACCAGGTTAACAAGCCTGAATTCATTACCAGCATGCCCTATTTCACAGACATATTATCATTGTTGATGTTGATCTACCACAGATTATTACAAGTAGGAGTGAGATTTTAGATTATTTGTAAGTTTCACAGGAGAATCAATAGGATAGTGTGTCAATCTGTCAAAGATCTTACAAATTTGCAGACATTTAAAAATAAATAGAAGGTGAATGAGAGGGACTAGAAAGAATAACAGATTCTGAAAATTGTATCTGATTGGCATAGCAGCAACTTCATGAGATTATTCACATGTTGTAACACAAAAGATCATGAAATCTCCACAGGAGACAGAGAGGTCAATAAGGGAGGAAATATATAACGAGAAAAGGTCTGCGTTTAATTATGGAGTGAAGGAACTATAAGAGTAATGAGAATGTGTGAGAAAGGCATAAGTGCTGCCATGGCTACAAGATTATATAAATAGGAATTTTTTGCATAACCAGAAGAATCACCCTACAAAGAGGACATACCAATGAGAGAGAATTTTTAGTTGTACTTGTGGAGTAGGCAGAGCCAGACACAGACTGTCCCTCCAGGTCCTAGGATGCCCTCTGATAAAGAGATGAAGAAAGCGAGTAGATGGGAGACTCTTCCAGACTGAAACCTCTCCACAAATTACAGTATTAAAATTAAAGAAATTTTAGGAGGAGTAACCAAAAAATGGCAGAGCTCCTAGTCCTTACAAATGAAGGGAACAGGACATTTATTGCAAAATAAATATCAGTAAACTCAGGGAGTTGTTAGGCAAGTCTAATGACAAAAGGGATTAAGGAAAGCTGACAGTTCCTCCAAGGAACAAACCAGGGATGAAAGATAACCTATCCTACTGCAGGGAAGAATTGGGATGTGTAGTCAGAATCAGATCTGGATGTCTTGTTGCATGATTTCAACCTCAAGGAAGCATACAGAAAGTGGAAAGTAGAGTAGATTACATAAAAACTATAGATTAATACTGTATGCATACAGAGACAAATCAAATAGGCCAAGGTAGAAACTGAAGAACATCTCACATGTGATATCTAGGATATCAAGAAATAGTTATATAAACTCAGGAAAAGGTTACCCAACACAGAAGAAAATCTATCATGCAATCTGGAGTCTTTAAAATCATTTTTAGACAGTTCCTTAAAAAGAATTCTTGGCTTAGGGTAAATAAACATAGCTTGGAGAATTGAGATGGAAGCAAAATGTTTCAGACTGGCTGGGTGCAATATTAGGAAAATTAAAGGAGGAGTGAATAAATCTCAAGGCTGTTGAAAGTTCCCCTCAAGAAATAATGGAAGAAAGATGAGGTAACAAGCAGCTAACAAAGGGGGCTTTGCAATGCCCATCTTTCAAAGGATAGGGGAAGAGGAGCCGAAGAATTAGAGATCAGTCAATTTACTTCAACTTATAGAAAGACACAAATAACGAAACAGAATGATTATGACTAACTAGAATAAAACTGAAGGACTAAAAGTCAAGACAGATATCAAAAAGAAATCACTTCAGACAAACTGATTTTTCTCATCAACAGGAAAGCTGCCTTTGTGGAAGGCATAACAGGAATGTCATATATTTTGACTTTAATACCTTTGACACAATCTTTATTATTCCGATATCAAGCTAGGATAACATGCACTAGCTCCCATAACTACGAGAAGGATGCAAAACAGGTTTCATAATCATGTTGAAAAAATTGTCATACATAATTCTTTAGCAAAATGGAAGGACAGATCAAGTGAGTGTGTACAGGGGGTCTGTTCACTCCAGTATCTTCAAGATTGTCATTAACATCCTAAAGAATAGAATAAATAGTATGCTTATTGATTTAGCAGATGTGGAAACAGAAGTGTAATTTACAATAACATGAAGCAATACCCCTTCACTTTTTTCAGTATCGGTGAGATCTCAGTATCGGTGAGGTTCTCAGCTTTAGAACCGTGCTCTGCACTTTAAGAGCATTCACCAATTAAAGACTGTCCAGAAGAGAAAAAAGAGAATGATCAGAAGCTTAAAAAACATGACCTGTGGGGAAAGACTGACTGAAACAAGGAACAGGTAAATCTAAACAAGAGAAGGAGACTCCCTCAGTGAATACTTCAGTAAAGGTAAAAAGCTGCTGCAAATAGGAAGAAAATGATCTGTTTTCACTGTGCAGTGTGATTGTAGGAAGAAATAGTAGCCTGAAGTGGCAGAAAGAAACACAAGACAAACCTTTCTAATGGTGCTACTGATAGAGCATTTGAGTAAATAAGCTATAGGTGATGTGGAGTCGTAAGCACTGCAAATCTTTAAAAGCAGCTTAGTCAAATAGCTATCAGCAATAAAAGGTATCGTTAATGCCACCTTGTGACTAGACAATAAGAGTAGTTGAAACCCCAAAGTTTCTTTCCTAACAAATACTCTATGATTTCATGAATACATATAATATGGAGAACTTAAGACACAAAGAGGAAGATGAACTCTTTCATACTGGTTTGTATGAAATATTAGCCATTTCAGATGTTGAAATTATTTTTATTAGCCATTTCAGATGTTGAAATTATTTTTGTTAGCCATTTCTTGCTTCTCTTGATCTATCCAATATATCAAAAAGCTGTGAGTTTACAACTAAAAGTAAGGGCTTGTATTTTTTCCAAGGTATTTTCCCAAGGGTACTGAGGGAGCTAGTGGAAGTGCCCACCAAGCCACTTTCAATGCTTCATCAGCAGTCCTGGCTAACCGGGGAGGTCCCAGTTGCCCGGAGGTTAGCAAATGTGATGCCAGTCTATAAGAAGGGCTGGAAGGAGGATCCGAGGAACTATAGGTCTGTCAGTCTGACCTCAGTACCGGGGAAGGTTATGGAACAGATCATCTTGAGTGCCATCAGGCAGCACATACAGGACAACCAGGTGATCAGGCCCAGTCAGCATGGGTTTATGACAGGCAAGTCCTGCTTGGCCAACCTGATCTCCTTCTATGACACGGTGACCCACTTAGTGGAGGAGGGAAAGGCTGTGGGTGTTTTCTAACTAGACTTTAGTAAAGCCTGTGACACCATTTCCCACAGCATTCTCCTGGAGAAACTGGCTGCTTGTGGCTTGGAAGGGTGTACTCTTAGCTGGGTAAAAAACTGGATGGCCAGGCCCGAAAAGTTGTGGTGAATGGAGTTAAATCCAGCTGGCAGCTGGTCACGAGCGGTGTTCCCTAGGACTCAGTATTGGGCCAGTTCTGTTTAATGTCTTTATCAATGATCTGGACGAAGGGATCGAGTGCACCCTCAGTAAGTTTGCAGATGATACCAAGGTGGAAGGAGTGTTGATCTGCTCGAGGGTAG
>NW_009224426.1:2507-2749 GCF_000690835.1 Fulmarus glacialis | reverse complement strand
CCGTCTCCCCGCGGGCACGCAGCACGGGAGCGCTGCCAGCGCCCGGAGCATCCTCCCCTCCGCAGCACAACAGGCTCCTTATTCACCCCCGAGCCATCGTGACATGCCAGTAAGGGGGCTGGCTTTTGGCCTTAAACATTGGTACCACCCAAAGCAAATGCCATGGATGTTTGAACTCGGGCTTCTGCCTGGGACTGCGAGGAGTGGCTGGGCTGGGGGCAGCAATACGGGGGAACGCGCGC
>NW_009224426.1:0-2156 GCF_000690835.1 Fulmarus glacialis | reverse complement strand
GGCTTCTGCCTGGGACTGCGAGGAGTGGCTGTGCTGGGGACAGCAATACGGGGAAACGCGCTCGTCCGTGCGATTCCTCTGTCCCCAAAGGGCATGGTGCAATCGGGATTTAGTCAAGAGCTGGCACGGCCAAGCCAGCAGGACGGGCACCTCGGACTGCAGCACGGGGCTGTAATTCCAGCTCTATCACTGACTGGTCCAAAATCTCTGACAAATGATTTAACTTCCTCTGCTGCTGCTGCTCCCTCCAAAGCGCAGCCCGTTGGAGATGAGGGACAGAGGATCCAGGACACTGTAGATAAGGGGACATCACTCACCACTCTGGCCTCTACCTGCTGCTGACAGGCACAAGGAATGAGCTGAGTTTACTTGTGTGCAAGTTCTCTGCAAAGTGAGGGAGAAAAGGCTTGTTTCAGTCCCAGGATAATACAAACAGTGTTTCCCAACACTGGGATTAGCAAGTAACTGAGCTAAAGACAAGAGCCCGGCCTCAGCCAGGAGCAGCCACATTAGTACAGCGCTGTGCCAGGGCTACTGTGAGCTTGCAGCATGGCTAATTAGCCCTGGCATAGCCTCTAATTGGACTGTTTCTAGAGCTGGCTTGGGGCTCTGCACTGAGCTGCCCCAGGCTGGGAGCTCAGAGCCCTCCGGGCACAGGATGGCCAAACCTGCCCCTCCGGCTCCGACCCCGGGCAGGAGACTCCTGCATGGCCCAGGCAGACCAGGAACCCCTCCCAGGCGCTGGCAGCGGAGCCGGCAGGAGCAGCTCCCGTCCCTGCTCACAGCGGCCGTCCTCCTGGAAGGGGAACCGGTTTTCCAGGTGAGTGGTGGGTGAAACCATCACAAAACACTGCACAGTGCCTTGGCCACTGAATGCCTTCTCTGGTAACGAATCCAAATTAAAAGTCCAGGAAACCCCACAGGCACCGAGCTCAGCCGAGCGCTGTTTTTACTGCTGGGCATTTTCTTTTTTGTGCCAGAGCTTCGTGGTGCTGCTGGGGATCTTCCAAAGCAGCTCCTCTCCCTCCTCCTGCTCTGGGCTCGTCTCTGAATTTGGGGGTTTTCTTTCCAGGAAGACCAGAGAGAGCCTCTGCACCACGCCGGGCAGGCGGCTGCGCTGCCGCCGACAGCCAGGGACGGAACAGTCGCTGCGGAGGAAACCAGCGCCGGCTCCCAGACCCAGCGGGGAGGATGGCCCGGCACGGGCCTGGCTATTTACTGAACGCGCCTGGTCCCCTGTAAAATTCAATTTCACTTCTGCCCTGGCAAAATAGATAAAACATTCATTAGTTTTGGTGACTTTGCAAAGGTTGACTCTGAACTTAACATTAATTAAGTTTCTCGTGTTGCTGCTGGATGTGAGACCTCACACATCAGCACTCTGCAACATTGAGAACGTCTCTGCAGCTCAGGCAGCAGCACAAATCCCATGTGCACCGGCATCACTGCGCTCTCTGAAGACGACACGATGATTCCTTTCACAGCTCCTGCTTCGCTTGTGGGTTTGGATCAAAATCAAAACTTGCAATTACAACTCTCCAGCGAGGCAGGGCATTACCAGGCAGTTACCGTCTGATCCAACCCACATTAGATGGGAAAATGTGATTTAAAATAACCTTTAGATAACACAGAAAATAGACAGATAAATACAGGCTGAGAAGTTTAAGAACAGCGTATTTGTACAGACAGCAGCGAATCACTTTGGCTGAATTTGTGCACAGCTCGAATCAACACAAATAGGAGCTGGATGACTTTGGGGACTGCGGGGCTTCATTGAAATTTTAAACGTGTGCCTTTCCTCAGAGCAAAATGTTACTTTGCTTGATTGGATGCTGGTCAAAAGCAGAAGCATGCGACTACATCTGGAAGGTTTTTATTTTAACCTTTCTTTAGGACATTCTTCAGTGAACTCATTTTTAACCCATTAAGAACATTAAACACCAAGTGCTTCGGGACACGTTCTGCTTGGACATAAAACTACGTAGCATCTGCCGCAGTGTATCCAAGGGCAGAATTCGGGCTATTGTGCTAAAATCCATTAGATAACAAAAATCTTATCCAGTGAGAAAACTAATTCATTGTGTGAGGTACAAAGGGACGCGCACTGCGGTGTCCCGGAGCGGGACCGTCCTCCCGCCACCGGGGCCGCGCACCCC
>NW_009224425.1:0-354 GCF_000690835.1 Fulmarus glacialis | reverse complement strand
TGGCCTTGTCCCCCCCCATGCTCACCCCCTGTCCCCAGGCTTTGAAAGGAGCTCCCGGGGGGGGGCGGTGTGTCACATCGAGCCCCAAGAGGTACTTAACCCCCCCGGCTGCAGGTCACCCCGTGGGGAAGGGGCAGCTCCGGTTCCCCCCACGCCAGGGGGACGTGGCCTTGTCCCCCCCCATGCTCACCCCCTGTCCCCAGGCTTTGAAAGGAGCTCCCGGGGGGGGGCGGTGTGTCACATCGAGCCCCAAGAGGTACTTAACCCCCCCGGCTGCAGGTCACCCCGTGGGGAAGGGGCAGCTCCGGTTCCCCCCACGCCAGGGGGACGCTGCAGGCGCCGGGGGCGGGGGGG
>NW_009224424.1:70623-79862 GCF_000690835.1 Fulmarus glacialis | reverse complement strand
GGGAGGGTGGGGTGGGGTGTGATCAAAAGCCTTAATAAGTTGTAGAATTTGTTTTTGCTGCAGTATGTGGGGTAGCACACGATGGAAGTTTCCTGTTCCTTTTCAATTTCATTTTAAAAAATAAACAACAGTATGTGAAATGGTTTTTTTGAGGCTGGGAGGTATGTTTGTGATGTTTGATTTTTAATCTTAAAATCCTGTAAACCACTGAAATCCTGACATAGTGCATCAAGCTACTGTATATTAACTTCTGTGCATTTACAAATCTCATACTTTTTATAATGAGAAAAAATTAGTTTTAAATGGATGTAGAGGTAAGAACAAGATCAAAACTGTGAGATGAAAGGATAGAGAGGTAGCAGTGATCATTTCAAAGAAAGATTATATGTTGTATATTTTTCAATTGAAATTTGTTTTGAATCTGGAGCAATAAGTATTTGTTGATTCGTAGTCTGTTTCTGCTTTGTCAAAGCTATTTGCCAGATGTCTGCAGACACTAATTAAAATGGCATTGCCTATTAGAGCTTGCTCTTCCCTCATGCTACTAACTTGAAGATATTTCATTTAAAGGTGTTCATTTATTACAACACAGTAGTTTTGGCCCCTCTTTCTCCCCCCCGAGGCATTTTCTTTTCTTTCTTGCACCCCACCCTGATTATTTTAACATTTTGGCAGCCATGTTCTAATATTTCAGCAACACATGTGCCGGGTTCTTTAAATTCACAAATGTTGCTAATCTGAAATGAGAATTTCAGATATTTTTGCAAGCCTGTTTCAGCTGAGCTAATTTTATAACAGTGTTGTTGAATGAAACGTGCACATAATTTTGTATCAGTCGTGGGTGGATCGCCCATATCTTGAATATTGAGATGAGCTGTGGCAGCCAGATGAAGTATCCACAGCACAGAATTCTATTAAATGTATAAACTTGTTTGTTAAATGATTAGGTAGTGAAAAAATTCACTGCAAATGAACAAGTTCAGAAATTTTGAAATAGATTTGTCATTCACACGATCGAAGTATTAAACAACATATAGCCATTGTTGCTTAGGTAAGTATATACTTTCCCTGAATTTTCAGAAGCAAAATGTCAAGACCAGACCACAGAAAAGTTGCAATTCGAATTCATTTGTAGCCAGAGCAAAGAATATATTCCCGTTCTAGAATCCTTCTTGATTTTCTTATATGGTTGTTTCTTATAGTACTTTCTATAAATTTTAGACTATAAAATGTCACGACAAATTGGTAAAGTGACACTGAGAATTTTGTATTGCTGTTTTGTGGTAATGTGTTCCTACATGTAATAGTACCTATATTTAAAAATTTGAAGTATGATACCATTAAATGTATTGATTAATATTACATAGTCTTACGTTTTTGTAGTAACTGTTGCAAATCAAAACACTGCCAAGAGAGGCTGTGGAGTCATACGGAAATGACGCTGAATAAGAAGTATCTAAAAGGTTAAAAATGCGGTGCCTGTCACAGGGCTTTGAGTGAGCTGGGTTGGCTGATGGGTGCAGGGCTGCTGGGCGAGGGGCTGCCATGGCTGCAGGACGTGTTTCAGATGCTCCCCTCCGCTAGAAAAGTTACGTAATGCAGAGCTGAGAGCAAGAATTTTGAGCATTGTCAGCTGTTACTCAGGACGTTTTGGTGTTTCCTTTTGGACAGCTGACCTGCTCTCAAGAGGCAATATAAACAATCACCGTAATAAAAATCAAAGTAGCCAGGGAGATTCCATTGCATAATCTCCTTTTATTTTTAAGGAGACTTTGTTTCCTGGAAATGCCTTTGATTGCGTGTCAGTGTTAAAATTTAAACTGTTTTATGTAGCTGTCAGTGGTGGATAATTGCTAACAGGTGGAAGGAGAAGAGGAAAAGATTACAGCATTGTGCTCAGTAGGTTGATGGTGAGATGCGATTTAGCTGAGCAGTCCGCTTTTCACACTTCTCAGAGCATGAGAATAGGACATAGTTCCGTTCATCTGAAGGAGACAAAGACCAGAAGGAAGCGCTTTCGCTTCTTAATTTTCGTGAGGGGAGCGGCACGTGGGCAGAAGTACTTGCTGTGTTCCTTGAGCATGCCAAAGAGCAACAGGTTAAAGCTGGCAGCCTGTTATCTTCGCAGTCTAGCTTTTAGAAATCCCCATAACGTAACGCACTTGAAATAGATGTCGTCATCAGCTCCTGCCCCGAGTACTAAGCCTGACCAAATACATGTGACAGAAGATGGTGGAGTAGAGTGCAGCAGCTATTCATGTGGTAGGAGTGGTTATTGTATTAGGGTATACTTTTTGTTGACAGGCCAGCATGTTTTGAGTTAAAATTCTGCAGCTGTCTCTCTCTCCCCCTCTCTCACTTTCTCTCTGTGGATTTGTACAAATTCCAAGCTCCTCTGCAACAGTCGCACCCTTCTTATTTTGTTCTGAATAGATTTCACTGGTTTGTTTTTGTTTTGTTTTTTTCCCAGCAGGAAACGGACAGCAGAGGCGCAGATCCATTCAAGATCTTAGTGTTGCTGGAACAGAGTCCAGTCAGGTAATGTCTTTCTCGTCTCTTCTTTATCTTTCAGTAAGGTCGACACCAAATCTGTACAGGGAAACTGGTCTGGAAATCTTCACCTTTGATGCTTTCGTAGAAATGATGTGGAAGCTTGGCAGACTGTAGTGTCTTTTGTATTGCATTTAAATGAGATTCCATGAGGGTAATCTATGAATGAGCTCTAGATGAGAAGTGTTTTCTGTTTAGCTCATGCAGCATTTATCATTTTTATGTACACATAGTTTTTGTGTACCACTTAATTTGGCTGAGGGCAGATGTTATGCAGGAAAGCCTTTTCACCTCTCTATATGTAGAAAACAATTGCAGTTACTACTTATGATTGTCTGAAGCAGTTATACATACATTAGACTCACTTTTTGCATAAAAATAAAAAGTACGCGCATCAGTATTATAAATGTATTTAGTATCAATCTTGGAACCCTGTAGAGTAACTTACAGTAGTATCTCTCCATTTGTTGTGAAAGATTTACAGGAGGGTGCTGTTACAAAGTTTTGTTTAAAAAAAGACTGTCTCAGTAAGATATTTTATAATGACAAAGCTTCTTATCTGGTATCATAAGTGCTATGGTAACAGACATAGTGGTATGCTATATAAAATTGAAATTAAACTAAAAAGAAATTAAACTAAGAACATGTTAAATGAGAAAAGTACAGCTAATGCTTCATTCAGCTGTGTTTATTTTGTGTTTTTAATTGCTTCGTTGTCTGTTTCAGTAATTCACAGAGGCTATTTGGTTGTTAGTGTGAATTGGCAAATTTGAGATCCCTACTATTATTTGGGTGTGGGAAACTGGAGCTTAGCATATTGATTAGGTTAACCAGGTTTCCATATTAAAAAACCTACTGCAATAATCTAAAATAGGTGGTAATTTTGGGGGTGTGTAGTTATCAGGGAGATCAACATTTGATCCTTCATTAATTTCCTGGAGTGTGATAGCCACACAAACCTCATCAATCCCCCAGGTATTATGAGCAGAATTTACTATATACATCTATCAGAAAATAACAAATGAGTCTTAAATACATTTTAATATCTTCAGAGAAGACAAGTTTGTTAGAAAGAAATGAATCTGCAAAATTTAATAAAGAAATAGATTAGCCTATTCAGTTAATCGTAGAACTAAAATTACTTGGGGGAAAAAAATTAAGTAACAGTACATCAGTTATACCAAATAGCACTGATTGATGTATGAATATATTTATAGCTTTTTTTTATTTCAAATTTTTCATTCTGTTCATTTTAATGAATGGTTAATATTTTAAAATATAGGATTTCAGCATTTACTTCATATCTTAATAACTATTATAATAGTCTTTCTTTGAAAGCTGTTCTACAGCTTGTATGGATGTTCTAGCTGGATTGTCCTTGTGACCAGGAGGATACAGAGAAGTTTTTTTATTTACCTCACTAATTTCTGATGTGGGTCACATTTTACTTTCTTGCTTCTGATAGTGTACATATTGGAAATCTAAGTGGAAGAATTACAATTATCTGCTTCTATCTTGCAGTTTTTGGAAACGTTATGATAAAATCTGGAAAACATAATATTTTAACAGGCATGGAAAGTGCACTTTGAAAGAAATTTTTGCACTGTCTATATAAACAAATAATGAATTTTCATCCCCTTTTTGGTGTGAAAAGAGATAGAAAAGTCTGCCGAAACTAATGCGAACTGTTGACATACATATGTTTGTATATTTAAAAAAAAAAAAAATCGGGAAACAACGAAGAAAGCAAGCACAATGTAATTATGGCAAAAGACTTAATGTTATTCTTTACGGGTTTCTGTAGCTCTGGACCTCACTGCCTTGGGATTTTTGTTAAAAATCTTGAACTGCTATCCATATAAGCAATCTACTAGCCAAAGCAGAAGAAACACCTGTGACTAGCGTAGCTCTGGTCAGTTTGGGGACGTCATATCTCCCTGTATGCACCATACCATATATAGGTTATCCTTTCTAATATGAAAATCCTCTTCCCCCTCCCTCCCTCCCTTCATTGCAAACATCCTTCTTCCCTGCATTCCATTCTCCTTTACACCCACCCTGCGGCGCAGCCTTCTTCACCGAGCTGCCATGGCACTGCGTGCCTCCGCACCCAGCCCTTGTAAACCCCTATACTGCTCAAAATTGAAGTATTGCCACAGTGCCGCTTTTCTTTTTTTTAACTATTTGACTGACACACTAAAGGTGATCAGAAATCTTTCTATTAAACATGTTTTCCCTGAAAATTGCCGCTGTGTCAATAGAAAATTATTCTGTTATAACTATTTCTTTAATCAAGAAGGTTTTTCCAATTCAGAATGAAATATTTGTTAAGGTGGAGGAAAACACCGGACTTGATAATATTAAATATACCAAAGTTTGGGGTGCTTACCTGAAAGGGTAGACCAAGACTCTTGTCTCCCTGCTTAATTGCTGGTCTGTTTTAATCTGACCTTCTTGTATGTTTTATGATTGTATGTGTATTTTATTTCTGTGTACTGTTAGAAGAATTTTTTGTGTGGTTTGTATGGCTGATGATTACTATTTTTATGTTGTTGAGGCACTTAATGCATTTTCCAGTATTGCTCTTACTGATGTTATCAACAGCAGGCGGTAATAGTGCTTTGCAGATGATTTTACTACTCAACTGACCCTTTTACATCAACAGTTTAGGAAAATATGCTAAGCCAAAGGTGTTCCATCATTGGATCAGCTGTTGGAGTGGGCCAGTGTTGAGACCATGTGTTTAAGTCTGATTTTTCACAGATTTCTGTAGTGCTTGGTGACTTTGGACTGGACCTTACTCCAAGTGACTTGAGCAGCACTGATGCAACCCTCTCTGTATAGTCAGATGCTACATTTCTGTTTGTTTCCATCCATATATTGTGATGCTCTATTCATTTTTCCACATAATTTTTTTTTTGTACTGAACTGTTTCTTCTGCCTTTCCATTTCCATTTTAAAACATTGTATTGTGCTGTCTGTCCAGCACTACTGCCCTTGCTGAAACACCTTCGTAACACAGAAACAGATGTACAGATTCTGAACTGCAGCCATAAAAACTTTCAGGGGCTTGAAGGAACACAGCGAACCTGCTATTTACACTGGATAGAGTCTTTACAGAATTTGATACTTTATACAGATATTGAGAAACATATTTGGTATAATCACTCAAGAACTGCAGGTTGTGATCAGATGCCTAGTAAGGTATCCATGTCCTTGCCTGTGTATCTTTTATTGGGTTGGTTGTTTTGGTACATCATTCTTCATGTTTAACAAAGCTTTCCAACCTCTGCTTGCTGCTCTGTGCACAGTGGTATTGTAATATCAAATACAGTGGTATTGTAATATCAAAACTACCTCTTCTAAATCTTTTTTTTTTTTTAATAACTGTTGCTGGGCCTTCATAACACTTCCAGTTTACTTTGAAGTGGAAAAACAAATTAATATATTAAAGAAAACCATGTACTGTATTGAACAGTTGAGAAGCAAGGTCAGAATGTACATGCCCACAGGCATGCAAGCTAAGTGTGATGATTTGGGGGATCTGATATTATACAGATGAATCATTCTGTCCACGAGATTGTGAAATTGGTCACAGATACTTCCCCCCCGCCCCCCTTTCACAGCAAGATAAAATCCACAGATGAGGAGACAGGGCTAGTAACAATGATTTCTTTAAATTGGGTTGCCCATTTAAATTAAACTTGAGGCGGGGATTATTCCTCAGAGCACGCCAGCTTTTTAAGACTGCAGGTCTTTGAGAAATGAAAGCTAAAAAGCTAACAATGCCATGTGGCTTTGGCCACCTGGCAAAGATGATTTGAGAGTAACCTGATAACAAGTCTGTTGAGCGTACTGAGATACCTGGAGGAAGCAAGGATGGAAGGATACCCGTGAAAGGGTAGCAGAAACTGATTGCTAAAGAACAGTCACTAGCTGACCTGTCAGAGGGGCTGGCATCTAGGAGGCCTAAAGCATCTCACTCAACACGCACTCAAACGCCGTAATCTAACAGGTGTTCAGTTTTGGGAACTTCCCTTGGACTTTGCAGTGCTTTTTAGATATGCTTCAGATGCGAATCCTTCATTTCTATCTCTAGTAATTTTGTCTAAATAATGTTACCAAGGAAGTGGGTTTTTTTCTGTTGATGGATCAAAACAATCTGGTACAGCAAGCAATCTAGTACTGCGTTGAGAAGTTACTGTAACTAGAGTAGTTCTCAGGTGCCTTTTGCTATCAATTGTAGATACTCAACAAATCTCTTTTTGCTTAAAGGACTTACATGCTGTTAAAAGTGCTTGCTCTGTCTTCTGACCTTGCACATCAGCAGAGTGTGTTTATCATTCATATCTGAGGACACTGACAGTAAGAAGCAAGCTCGGCAACTTAAACCTTGCTTAAAGTCAACAAAGACTCCAACACAAAAGCTTTCTCAAAATGATCTTGTCATCCTGATAATATCATCCATCGGATTATTTCTACAACAGTTTATTGCCCTGTTTCTGGCTACTAACATAAAACACTAGATAGTTAATAAAAATTACAGGACAAACGTAACGCAGTTGAAATAATGGATATTTCAGTGTGTAGAATCTTGTTACTCTTTGGATTGTTACTTGACTGAAATCCTGGCTTTTAAAAATTAAATTAAGATAGGATATTTGGAAATAAGAGTCATAAAGAAATACAGTTTCCAGATAATGCATATTTGAGTGCTTCTTTTGAAAAATAGGGACATTTAATTAATCATTTCATGATAAATACAGCATATTGAAAACAGTTGTATTTTAGTAGCATCTATTCTTTTTACTTCATTTTTTTCCTGCAACACTCGCTGGGATTTATAGTCTTAAGTCCTATACTGTGTTAATTTTATGTTGATGAGGGGCCATATGAAATACAAGAATATACATTGTAAATAATAATTCTTAAAAAGAAGCTCAGTAGAATAATGAAGTCCGTATTACGTTTTTGCGCTTTGGTACGCAAAAGGATTGGAGGAGTCAAGCTGTATATAAAGGAACGTCCTAGAGAATTTTGTTTTTAGTTCTTACTTTGCTTTGTGAGAGAGAATGTACTCAATTGCTTTGCTTTAATTGATTGATCCTTTTTGATTAAACACTTTTTTCATGTTTTCTGAGTTAACGTAAGAACCATAAGAAAACTGTAGATTAATACACCGCAGTCTAGTGCAGTTACTAAGCCGCATTCCTTTAGTTGAATGTAGTTCCATTCATTGATTGAACATTGGAAACAAACCTTTATTTCTTCCTTATGTTATGGAGCTGCTAGATTTCACTGAATGGTGATGTGAAAATTACTAGATGTAATGTCACACTTTTATATAAAGATCCTGAACACATTGTTCAGCACTGCTTTTTATTATGCTGAATAGCCAAATTCTATCCATTTCTTTTTATACAGTAAAGATGGAGTAGAAATGAGGATGAAATTATCCCTGCAATGCATGTAAAGTTTATCAAACTATCTGGAGAGCTTTCAGGGTAAAAGGTTGGGGAGGAGGGTATTTGGGAGGATTATAGGTTCAGGTTTCTTCACATTTATTTTTCTTTTTAATAATGTTTTTTTAAAATGAACCCTTCAAAAAATCTTCTGTTAACTTTTCTTGTAAATTTTTTTTTTTTTCCTGTTATCATTTCAGGAGAGTAGAAACAGCAGTAGATCATCTAGTCCTAGTGTGAGAATGATCACTACCTCGGGACCAACCTCTGAAAAGCCAACTCGTAATCCATGGACACCTGATGATGCAGGTAATCCTTTTCATTAGTTAAGTTTTTGCCTGTAAAAAATATAGAATATTTATTTGGTTATGGTGTGTGCCTAGACATTAACAAAATTAAGCAATGAAAGTGACATTCCATTTTAGTTCTGCTTAAATTAAATCATTACACTACTGCTTTGTTTTGCACACTGGCTTTAAGAACTTTTTAGTATAGATTATATTAAGTTACATAAACTTGTAAGCATTTTGCTTGTAAGAAAGTATTGTACATATGCAGTGATAATAGTATTTAATGCAGATCTTTTTAGCACCAGTTTTTGACTGTAGTGTGGTTTTGGGGAATTATGGGAATAGACATCTTAGAGCATTTTAGTCTTGTGCATTTGTATTATGAGTGCACAGTTAAAGCTTTCATTGCTCTGACTTCTGGAATGGAATGCTATGTAGGTGAGTATCAGCTGGAATACATTCATTCTATTTTTTATCTGTGTTGTAATTTTGCTTATGCAGAATGTACACATGCACACAATCTTACTGTTTTTTAAATGAACTAACATAAGTGTGTCTGCAGAAGTGTTGTAAATATTTCTGCTGTAGCATTACTGTTCTTTTGTTATGAAACAGGATTAAGAATGAACATAATTTAATAGTTAATTCCATTTTAAATGTCATAATGCACTCCATTATGAAAAAAACCAGTACTGGGCTGCATGAAAACAATGGATCCCCACAAATTCCTCTTTAGAATATAAATAAGAGTTACTTTTTTGTTACCAAAATGTACATGTTGAATCTTAAACTTAGTCTCAAGCTGGTACCTCATAGTGCCTCAAATTCTGAAATCTTTTTCTTGTGATCTGTTTCATCTTTGGCTGATCAGACTTTCATTCTTTTCCTGTAATCAGCTGCAAAATGGAAACTCACATGTGGACTGACTCTTGCCCAA